>NC_087066.1:64018113-64162147 GCF_963678635.1 Symsagittifera roscoffensis
ATATTCTAAAAATATTCACATTTCAACACCTCCTTTTTCTTATTTTTTCTGAACCGAATCAAAATCCTTCTCCTCGCACAGGACCTCAGGATTTTTTAGTAACACTTAGTATTACACTTGTACCAAAAAAGTATCACCTTTATATGTTTTTGAAGATAACGATGTTTTAGAAGAATCCCAAAATTCTACAAAAATAAAGTACATTTTGTTGATACACTCTCAAGAAGAACTTATTTTTGGGATACAGCAGTCCCATGTGGATCAGAAAATAGCCACAATGTTGTACAATTAAACCCCGACGAAGATAAATCATATCTACCCACACCATATCCAACACTAATGCAACCATTAAAAAATTTTCACCTGAAAGTATTAGAGCTATTGCCCGCAATCCTAATATCGATTTACAATCGGTCGGCATCTACTCTAAATCAGACATACAACACCATATTTGCATTATCACAAGTTTCAAACGGAAATAAAAACAGACTAGATCAATAATCTTTTTACCAAAGTAACATCAAAAGATTACTACACTTCAGCCCTGAAGATTGTAAAAACAAACTAAAAAGACTAAATATTACACCAATTATAGGTACAAACAGAAAACTTGTAAACTTTCAAGTTTTTTCAGACTTAGCACATCAAGACGAACTTGAAAAACACCAAAGATCAATTACGACTAGATACAAAATTTCCCTTCCATGGAGCACACAGAAGATTAAAATACGATCTTAATGATAAAAATTGGATACCACACATCGGAATAAATAATCCCTCAAACTGCAAAGCAGATACAAAAAATAAAGGATACCAAGAAATAATGTTTTTTTATTGGAAAATACAATTTGGAAAAGTACAACTTACACGCGACTTAAAAGGCGACACAATACTTAATCAAGGAATAAGACTCCCTTGCAAAAACGACCAAGGATATTGCGATCCTACAAAACGCACACAAGCAACCATTGTTTGGTTTCCCGAAGAAACATGTACAATTTTTCAAGTAGCAAAGATGCACGCTAGAATGTTTAAATTTCACCTAAAATATTTAATTGAATCAATCCCATTCGAAAATGTAAGCCCTGAACAGATTAGAAGTACTAATCATAAGTTTAGAAACATCCACAAAATAGAAAAAAAAATAACACGTTTTCAAATATACCCAGAAACAGAACTCGCATGCAAATACAACAAACCGCTTTACAAAACACAATACTCAGAAATTCTTGTCGAATACGAACACGATTTTGACATGAATACAGGCAAATTGCTCATAAACCAAATGGCCACATCTCGCTCATATACTGATGAAAACTCATACGTTTCAGTAAAATTTCAAAAGAAGTGAGGACGAATTGGTGGAAAACTAAAACCACACGATACAGAAAGTACACGTTTACAAGAACTATCACTCATGAACAGCGCATACTTTGGCGCAATTCATTATGACATACATTCAGACATGAAATTAGACTACGCAAAAAGTAGAATTTTTCAAGAAATGTCGGTATCAGAACTAGAAACACTACACCAATTATGTGAACCTGAAAGAACGCAGATTCTACAGTCACTCGCACTAGCTGTTCTAAAAACACCATATGCAGGAAATTTATCATCCGGAAATAGATCAAACTTCACTGATTATGAAGGAAACATTTTATGGTATTACACTTGTACCAAAAAAGTATCACCTTTATATGTTTTTGAAGATAACGATGTTTTAGAAGAATCCCAAAATTCTACAAAAATAAAGTACATTTTGTTGATACACTCTCAAGAAGAACTTATGTTTGGGATACAGCAGTCCCATGTGGATCAGAAAATAGCCACAATGTTGTACAATTAAACCCCGACGAAGATAAATAATATCTACCCACACCATATCCAACACTAATGCAACCATTAAAAAATTTTCACCTGAAAGTATTAGAGCTATTGCCCGCAATCCTAATATCGATTTACAATCGATCGGCATCTACTCTAAATCAGACATACAACACCATATTCGCACATAACAATCTCAAGAACTACTTACAAAAATGGACATAATACAAGGACAATCAATAGATCAGAATTTACGCAAACTTGCACAAACATCAGGATTTTCGAAGGTTTACGCACATGGTTACAGCGGATATTTTAGAGATATTAAAGATTACATTTATTTAAATGGCAAAAATATCGACCACAGGATATATCACCAATCAATGTTTTTAGTTTTGTAAATCTGAAAAACTAACTTTTTGCCTTTATAGGATGGCCCTATTACATCTTACAAAAGTTTGGCTATAATATACGCAATGTTTAATTTTATTGGATTTCTTTTCTCTCTATTGAAGGGAATCTATAACACATGCGCAATACACAGACAAGTAAATAGACAAGCAAGCGTAGCACGCATACTTTTTGCATGATTTTTTGGAATTTTCTCCACATCAATAAACAAAATACTTTTAGATGCACAAGTAAAAGAATATAATATAAAACATCAACTACACCAAACACATATGACGAATCACAACACAATACAAACACACTACGCACAGCACCACAATTACCAAGTTTAATTCGTAATCATCCCCTGTCATTAGTACCACGAAATTTTAGAAACGTGGCACTCGCAAATATCACAAGTTCAAGACCAAATTATATACAAAGTCCAATTCAACATATAGTAACAAAAAGTGACGATACATATGAACAAATAATTGAACAGCCACCTACCACAAATTTCCAATCTCCGAACAATCAATTTTTTAGCCCACGATGAGCCGACAAGTTGGATCCCTTCACCGCTCAATTTCCCATCCAGCCAATCTCCAAACCCCAATTCCCATCATCCCACTTTTGCTTTCCCGCCACCTGAATCACCCCATATTAACACATCATCCGGCATGGATTCTGATGCAAACTCAGATATCACAATTTTTCATACAATCTCCTAATTCGATAATTCAGATCTAGAAACCCCTGATGAATTCGCAAACTCAGAACCCAGCCCGTCAACATTTTACTAACCCTCTTTTCGACCCATCCATTCCCAAGCCCAAACTGACTCCCCCTCTTCTTTATCTCGTTTTTCTCAAGTCACACCAACTTACTCTTCCTTCACGAATGAACGCTCAAACAATAATTCCCCAGATACCACGCAAATCTCATATGAACTAAACAACCTAATAACACTACAACAACAAGATAAACACCCTCACATCCTAACCATTCATCAATTATCGTCAACCATATCAACCTAACCATTCATCAATTATCGTCAACCATTATATCAAACCCACCAACTCCTACACTTTTTTCAGATTATATCCCTTCTTTAGCCCAATCCTCAGCATTAACCCAATCATCATCCACTAATAACTGTGCATATAGAACTTTCAAAAGAAAATTTCCTAATCACCCGTTTCCCTCCAAACCCGGAATAGCCCGCGACTTTATAAACCACCCTGACCATACTAATACTCCCGAATTTCACCAAATTTCTTTACCCCTCTTTCCTCAATATACAATTAGTCACTCACACTGAACAGCCCCACTATGTCGATGAGCATGTATTAATCCCCACACTCCATCGGACATCATTTTATCATTTCTCAAACCCACTTTGTGTACCACTCTTTAACACACCTCAAGAAATAGAAAAAAGTAAAAACGACCTTTTTATACTAACTACTGCACTAACACCCCGACCATTTACGCACGTAGGATACAAAAAGCAATTAAAAATGTTCACTGCACCCCGAGCTAACGTATATTCCATCGAGCACTATGACCATAATATCATCCGACCCAACCAAGACCAATTCCTCGACGACGATAAGTTTGCTAAGCCTCAACTAACTGAAAATTTTTTCATCCGAACACCTTACATTTTTACACTAAGCTCAATAGATAAAAAACACGATCACATCATTTCAGAAGCACTAATTGACATTCAAGCTTATGAATCATTTTACAAAAAATTTGAAACTTTTTCACTAATCTTCCACTTCCTCACTCCAAAAGAACGAGATTTGCACTGTTCACACGAAATTATGTTACAAACTAAACAGATTTAGCCTTTAGATCACGATCATCTACAAACAAGAAACCAAAAATCAAAAATACAAACTTTTTTATAAATTATAAACATTTTTTAGCAAACCGCAATGAACGATGCAGTAAGATTTCTTCTCCACAGTAGTAAATTCATCTATAAATTCTCTTCCCTAATGTAGTAAATTTTTTCCCCTAAAGCAGTAAATTTAAAATTTTCAGTAGTAAATTTATATAAATGCAAGCAGTACTAACCTTTTAAAAGGCTAAATTCATTCGCCAACAAATTATATCCACACTCGCACAGCTCGCACACTACGAATTGATTAAAATAATGATTTCAAGTTTTAATTTTCGCTAACAACAACTCAAACTAGTAACAACAAGTTTCCAACTTTCTTTTAACCCGGTTGGAAAGGAATTATATAATAGTCCAAACTAACCAACGCAGCTTACTAAACACCATAAACCACAAACTAACAGCATGACTAAGAAAAGAAAACCCACGGTACCCAAACCGGATTAAACCAGCTTAAAGAACTAGATAATTTATTCTTTTGAAGAATATTGACAAGTCTGAAAAAAATGAATAAAACGCCAAAAAGTCAAAAGCCAAACCCAAACCAAACAATTTGATTTTCGACAAAAGGACAGAACCAAAACAACAAAATGAAAAAACAAGTAACAAATATGACATAAAAAGTTAACCCAAAGAGGACCCCATAAAAATCCAGCATGAAGTCATACCCTCACTCCTGGCCTAACCCACCAGAAGAGGAGGTCCTGAGCATGCTTAATAGCCGGTCTAAGCCACCGTGCTAGAACCCACGCTTTGTGACACACTCCCTCTTTTTGTCGAGAGCTGCTCAATTGTGAGTAACTATTTAAAAATAACAGAACTAAAATAAAAGCTTTTGCGATAAAAACTTTAAAAAATCATAAATAAAAGAAGAACTAAATAACATTTATTATAACTAAGCATAAATTATATAATGCAGTAATCAAGATCATACACAATCACAAGACGAGCATCAAGAAACTAAAACGACCCCATCACACTCAATCCACAGAATGGCTGAACACAACCGAAATGCCGCTCACAATCACAACTCAAAGGATTTGAAGTACGACTTGACACCGAAGCAAAGGACTTCATTGAATCAGACCAATGACCTTCTCGATGTTCAAGTATACGAACAGATCCGAGTTACAAGGCAATCACTCCAAACTCGAGCTTCACGCCATTCCCAAACAAGATCGAAGCACAGTTCTCCACTCTGATCAAGAACAAACGATCTTAACAAACCATTTGGAAATCAGATTGATTTTGTTGGCGGTTACAGTCATTGTTGAATGACAGATTGACATCTACGATTCCAGCTTCCTGGAGCTTTCATCTCCAAGAACGGAATAGAAATGATGCTCGCGAAGTACAAACGATCATCATCCATCCTCCATTACAGATAGAAGTCAAAAGAACAAAAACCCTGTGAACCCCGGATGGGTGGAACCAGATCCAAACTATATATTTTTATTGGTTATAAATTAGATATTTTATCCCTATACCCACTTATTTATCGCTCAACCCACTTATTTGTAAGTGCTGAAAATACTTGTAATTTCAGCACCAGAGCATTTTGAATTTAACTTACAACTTAATTGCTTTCTCCAAGAGACCGACTCGTAACGAACCAGTATACTCTAGACCTATTGAGAATCAGAGATATAAGAGTAAGATTAAGATCGGTATTAGACTAAGAAGTTGCACGAATCTATCCGGCCGAAAATAAGATAGCGTGACGAGCAGACGGTGTACCCTATCTGAAATTACTCTATGAGTTAGACCATCCATCTCAACTCATTTGCCTTTCTTTTCATGTTGAGTAATACACCTAATACAAACCTATGACAGTTTCCTGTTTTGTCATGGTGTCCAAAACACCTTTAAAAAAATTAGCCATTCTGTCATAGCATCAAAACTTCAAAAACATAGTGTATAAGATTCATTTCATTTGAAGTGCTTTTTTACATTTTTTCAAATGATATAGTTTTTCTTCTTTTATTTATTAGACCAATGTACATGCATAGCAAGCGTGTCTGGATCACTTGAGCCCTGCATTTTCCCCTTCAAACACCAGGGCAAGACATATTTCACCTGCTCGGTGGATCCCCTCAATGACTCATTCTCTGCCGTCTCCACCCCCAACTGTGCCACAGCTGTGGATGAGAATTCGGAGATGACAACTGCTGGGACTTGTACCAACACGACCGCTTGTGGTAACTTTTAAACAACATACACGCATTACACATATTCTCCTCTAATTCGGAAACCTCTTTCATGTAAAATGTTTTATAAAAGTCGAGAGAAAAAAATTTGCGAGATTGCCAAAACTCTCTATTGGTCGGTAAATCGCCATCTTTTTGACCCTTGCAACAGGGGCTGAGCTAGAATTTTCTCAAGAAGGGGGGTAACGGCAATAATATCTGGTCACTACATTGGCATCATTAAAATATTTAGAATGATACACTCTTGAATTTTTCAGGTATTTTCTCCGTATCAATCCGCAGTTTCTACTTGAAATACGAAACATGTCAACAATGCTTATTTAAAAACGCGTGAACAAGTTTAAGAGCGTGGATAAAGATCTTGGGTCTTCTGCACATAACTGCTCAAAATTAAAATCTATAGATCTTAAGCTAAATTTTTGGGGTAGAGTTTGATTGGCTAATATTAGCCTTTCGAATTCACGCAACATGATCAGGCATTTCAATCAACTTTTCCAGCAGTAAAAAAGATAAACCGAGTTTACCGAAAGTTTACCCTCCCCCCCTCCCCCAAATCTAGACCAAGTTATTATCCTCTACCCCAGTGTTCGATATGAATTAGGTTTGCTAAACGCTGCATGTACATTCTCGACTTTGATTGACTGAAAATTCCTAACTTAGTACCAAGTTAACATCCTTCCCCCCTGAACAAGTTTTGGTGGAGAGGAGGGGAGGGGTGGATGATAACTTGGTCCAAAAAAAATGAATTTCTTGTTTTTTATGAAACCTTACCCGTACCGAAAAAGTTCAGAAAAATAGCTTTATCTGCTCAAAAATTTAGTTGAAAAGCCTGACCATGTTTGAATTTGGTTGGCTAACTAACCAATCAGATTGAACAACGTTGACTTCAGACTAAGATATAAAAACACTTATTTTGGGCTGATTAGTGCATAAGACCCAAGATCTTTTATAATGGTTCCGGCTACGTCGCGAAACGACTGAACTAAACCAAACCATTGTGTAGGATGTGCTTTTCCTAATTATTTGAAGTGTCTCAAGAAAAATTAGGCTTGAGTCAAGTGAGCTGAGCTATGATTTGGAAATTCCAATGGGTGTAGTTCGAACTGTTGCTTAATTCCTAAATGGCATAATTTTCTTGCAACAGTTGCATTTGAGATTTCCAAATAATTTTTTTTGTGAACAATACACAAAAATTGGTCAAGTCGTCAATTCAAATGCTGATGGACATTTTATCTTAAGCAAATTGTAAAATTTTTTATAATCAAAAGCGAAAAGCATAAGCTCTTATGGTCAATTGTTGCTTAACATTTGTTTGAAAGCACTTAATTTCAAATCCTAATCACATATTTTTGTTCCTGACAAAATTTTAGAAATCAAAGTCGATAGAAAACGTTCGAATAAGAATGAAAACTTGAAATTTTTGCCATTTGGGAAAAGTTTTGTTTTTATGCCATTTGAGAAGTTACCCTCTGAAGAGTTCAAATTTTTTGCTCTCATTTGACTTCTCAATTAGCTTGAATGTTTCAATAATCTATTTCAGTTTTCGATGATTATTTGCTAAAGAATCATTCCATTTGCAAATAAAACATATGTAATTTTGAAAATAGTTTGAAGAAATTGCAACAATAAATGTGCTCATGTCAGTTCGTGCCACTTGCACAGCAACAATCATATGGTTAAAAAATCACTTTTAAAACTTGCCGGCATATTATGCCAAAAAATATATGTAAATTTTTGATTTTTAGAGGTCTGCAAAAAAACTGACCTTAAAATAAAGACGAGTTCCTTCGGAGGTAATTGAGCAGATAGCTGATGCACAGCAAGTTTCAGCCAATGAGGAAGATGAAATTTTTTAAAATTTTCCGGTGTTTGGCAGAGTCAAAACTATTTGCTTGTATAATTTTTCTTTTACATCGTCCCGTTACAGAGACTGAACAAATTCCAGGAATGTACAATGTGGTACGGACTTTTTCATGTAATGCTTCAACTTTTGCATTTTTAAGCTCGCAAATGTTTTGCCGTATCGGGCCGAGAGTGCTCATTCCCAGTCATAGACGACGCTGGCTTCGAGTACAGTTTCTGTCGCTATGACCAAAGCGAAGATCAGATGATCTGTCCTGTGTTACAAGGGAGGAGCTACGGAACACAGAGATCTGACGTGGATTCCGCCAAAAGACAGCAATGCGAAGTAACCAGTGGATGCTGTGAGTTTTTTCAAGTGGCCGAAAAAACAAGAAGAAGAAAACAGGCAGTTATCAGTTTAATTCGAGGATTTTATTGCACTTTTGATTATAGCACATTTTAAAATTTTAATTGAATTGTGTTTTGGAAAAGCTGAAATTCCAACTGCATTTTTTATGAATACTGCTACATCAAACAGTTTATTTTGTTTTAGCGTTTGTTCTGATGTGTAACCAGGTTAGATTTGTTTGTTTCCTTATCTATTTCAAGTGCAAGATGTGAATTTGTACTGAGTAAAGTCTTCGTTCTAACGTTTCGAGTTTCCTAAACAAGTTTTCCCTCTCAAAATTATTGTATAGCAGCGCAGAAGTCATGATAAAAATTACATTCGTAAAAATTAAATTCGTAAAAAGCACGGAAGAAGATTTTTTTTCCAAAAAATTGGTAGCGGTATTGAGTGGACTTATAATCATCCTCCGCTAATGGACGGGAGTAAGTTAAAGTTAGTTTTTTAAAGCACCGTGAGTTGACCTAAGTTTGTTGCTAACTCATAGAGTATTCTTAGATAAATTACACCCAATTTTTTTTTCGGACAGACAGTTTCGAACTTTTTCCATTTTTAATTCTTGTCTGAATCTTACTTTTGTTTTCGAGGTCTCAAGAAACCTAAAAAAAATAAATATAAAATGTAAATAAAACCTAATATAAAAGCGATTAGTTGAAGATCAACTTAAATGAAAATACAAAAAAATCTCTGATATAAATTTTAAATGTTGTCCAAAAACAAACTAACCCAGTAATTTTTAGCTTGAGAAAACCCTGAGTGCACCTGGCCTTGACACGCTGAAAAACTGATGAATGGTGATGTTTGCCATACAGTTTTTATTAAGATTGCATACAGAAATATAGACAAAAAACATGAACTTTTGCATATGGCTAGAAATTTCCCACTTAAAAAGTCAGCGATTGAAAAAAATTGCATTTTTTACAGATATAGGTTAATCTTGGCATCAAAAATTAAAACTGCTTTTTGGCTCTACTTTGGAAAACAATTGTTTATGATTTTTTTGTCCGAAAAACTCAGCCTGGACTAGGTTATAGATACAAGAAAAAACTTTTTTTATCGTAATTTTTTTTTGAGCGAAAACGCTAGTTTGGAATCAAAAAAGAAAAAACCCCAATTTTCTACAAAAAACTCATATTATACAATTTTCATAAGATCAATTTTTATAACCAAGTTGCTCTCAACTAACAAAAACTGCCACAAAATTGTTTTATTTGAGTTTTAAACTAAATTAAAAAGTGTTTTTTGAAAAAAATTATTTAAAAACTTTTTTGATGTTTTATTTTTTCGGTAATCGCTTGATAAGAATATTTTTGTAGAGGCCATATGTGAACTTTCATAATAGACATTTTTCTTGTATGAAATTCAACCCGGGTAGGAATATGATTGGTTTGTTTTAGCATATGTGTTAGCATTAAGACTGTACAATCATATTCAGTACAAAAACAAAAGATGTGAAGCAATATTTACAAAAACATTTCTGAAATTTTTGCATTGGATTAAGTTGAGAACCGAATCACTTTAGGTAACCAATTTAGGTAAATCTGGGCTGGATTTTCTTTTAGTAGGGTATTTTTGCCTTTTGCACTCAAAAAGTAGTCCTTACTGATTCGGGTAAAAAAACAGGAAGTCCATTAAGTCAAGTGTAAGACCCTTAAAAGCATAGTCTTCATCAAAGTATTTGCATTACGAAACTATGACGAGTTTTTGTTAATATTTTATCTGTATCCTAGTCAACAACAATAACTTTATTATGATTTTTTTCAGTTTAAGTAAATAATGATAAGGCTGCCATCAAAACTCACAAAAAACAGCAAGCTAAATGGGCAAGTTTATGGGTTATAAACAATTGAGAGAAAAATGTATTTCTTAACAACAATTTTCATGACATATTTTTGAAAATAAAGTCTTGAAAACCATTTTAATGCTCATTATCATGAAAAATGAAGGCAAAATTTTTAGGCTTGTGGTACAAGAAGAAAATAAAAAATATTTACCATTATATAGAAAAAACATCAATCTAGGAAAAAAATTATACATGCAAAAAATTTTTCGTCGAAAATTTAGGTTAAGAACAAAACACGTTTATGAAGAAACTGAAACAACCGTCCGATGCTACCATCAAATTGTTGTAAGAAATACTAGGAACAATCTAACGGTCGTAGAGTCGAAGCCTGTCGTTGGCCGCGGTCGCTGCTTGAAGATATGGCTGATGCGATTTCGTCTTAATCAAAATTACCGCAATTGTTACTTAACCTTTCAACAGGTAACTTATTTATGACCTTCACTATTTCATTCTCTCCGGCGGAGAGAATGCTCTCTCTTCAATTTTTAATGTTTTAACTTTAGACTAAATCATTTTTATTCTTTTACTCTTTTAATTGTATAAGGTAGAGTTAGCTGCAACAAAGTAACATTTTATCATGGCGCAGTCAAATAACGAATCTAACGTGAGAGGAAATCCTCCATTTTGGCGGAACCACACGGTAGACCCACCTATTCCTTGGGAAGATTGGAGCGATCTTTTTCATTTAGCTATTATTGTTAAAGAAAACATAGACATCGAAAATCAACTAAATCCCTCGGAAAAACACCACGCTCAACCTCCAACTCTGGAAAATCCGACGAACAATGAATCGCAAAGCCAAAGAAAATCGAGAATAGACAGGAAAATTCAAGAACAAAGACGATATGACGAGAAGGAAACGGCATCTATTAAATCAGAAACCAAGAAATTTAACGGAGTGAGAATAGATGAAGCCGACAAAAAATTACGATGGATCCTGTACTTAGCCCTAGGAAATGAGGAAAAAAGATTTTTCGGACAAAAGTTCACAAAGGTAACAATTCTACAAATTTCATTCAAAGAGTTTTGGGAATACTTAGCAACCGCTTTCGTCAGGAAGACAAACGTCACTTTGAAAGGCAGAAATTGTTAAACAGAAAACAACGAGACAGAGAGTCACTGGAACAATTTTGGGGATCCTTAGCGGAAATGACTAAGAAGTGTGACATAGCGCAGGAGAAGAAGAATGGATCAGGGACACCTTCATAAACAACAAGAAAAGTTACGACATCCAACGACAACTCTTGACTGAAACATTACCTCCGCGAGAAGCACTAAATCTGGCATTCATTGATGAAAAGGAAATCTTAAACCATTTAAAACTTACAAACAATTTTAAATCCAAGGAACCACCTGTAGATAAATCTCATAACCATTTTATTATAAAAAGAGAACCAACACTGAACATCGAACGAAGCAACACCTGTATGAAATGTGGCGGGACCTTTTCCAAAGGATACTTAGCTTTTTGCCCTGCGAAGGATACTCCTTGTACATCCTGTAAATACAAAGGCCATTTTGCCAAACTTTGTAAATTTTGTCACAAAAATGTAAACATTTTAAGCAACCAAATTGTAGATAATACAGATTTCAATCCGTCGGATCAGCCGGATGTAAATTTGGACCATGAAAATACAGAATGTTGGGGCGTGATTAACGCATGGTCAGAACCTGGACAAAGCAAAAATGACGATTATTTTCTCTTAAATGTAACTACAATTTTCGACAACGAAGGAAAAGAGCTCAAGAAACTACTGAATATTGGCCTCGGGAAAAAAAACCAAATAATCTTAAACATACAAGTGGACTCCGGTAGCCCCAGTTAGCTTCTTCAAGAAGAACATCTTACACGAATTGAAACTTCGAGATCCTTACCTAAAAATCTATCCGGTGGATAAGGCAACCAAGGACTTATTTTGCGGGTTCACGGACAACGCCGTAAACATTTCTGGAAAAATGATACTTCCTAGCTTTTCAAACGGATAGTCATATGATGACTGCCATTTTTTTGACAGAACGTCATGAGAGGAATACTTTCGGAAATGAAAACTTGCCCATAGTGGGGATAGACATATCACTGAAGTACTTTTCTCATTTGCAGACAAACCAGACGTAAAAGTCCATAAATAAATTTTATTTCAACAGCAGATACAGAAAGGGAAATCATAAACGTCTCCAAAACTTTTAAAAACTTATTACTTTTGATTGGGAAAATAGAAAATCAGATGAAAATTACTCATTTTCACGAACCATTAAAACCCATCCGATTAAAATGAAGACGACTCCCCCTCCATTTACTTGATTCAGTTAAAACTGAACTTAACAGAATAAAAGACGAAGGCTTTTTAAGAAGTTGGAAAATTGCAACGAAGATCGCTTTATCAGCCCAATCGTTTTTACTTGTAAAAAAGACAAATCGATCAAGTTAGCCCTGGATTCTAAATTTATTAACAAACAGAGAAAAAAGAATAAACATCAGATGCCGAATATCCATGAATTGGTAAACAGTGTAGCGGCACAAATAGCAAATGATTCCGTTGGAGAAGTTTGGTTTACAAATTTAGATTAGAAAAATGCATACAGCCAACTCGCTTAAGACAAGTTTACTAGCAACCAACAAAATTTTAGTATAGTGGGCGGCGACATTACTGGTGCATTCCAACTTCTAACTGGCTTTTACGGCTTAGGTGATATGCCTAACGAATTTCAAAGAGTTATGGACCCAACTCTAGGCTCGATCCCTTTTACAAATTGTTATTTGGACGAAATTTTAATTGCATCCAAAGGAAATTTCTTAGACCACAAAAATATTGTGTTGAAAATTTTAGCTACGTTAGACGAATACAACTTCGCAGTTAAATGGTCAAAGGGTAAGTTCTTTCAAAAAGAAATCGATTGGTTGGGATTCAAAATCTCAAATACAGGAATTTCCTTTTTATTCGACAAACAAAAGCAATAAAGGATTTGCCCATTCCAAAAAATCTGAAAAAGTTATGATCATTTTTCGCATCTATAAATCAGTAAATTAATTTTGTACCCAATTTAGCATCCTTATGAAGCCCACTTCGACCTCTGCTAAATAAGAAATGTATATTCCATTAGAATACTGCCCATACAAAAGCCTTTGAGAAAATCAAACCAGAGATCATCAATCTCACTGAAAATACCCATTTCGACGTAAAATGCAAAACTAGAGTAAAAACCGACGCTTCACACAACGGGTTGAGGGCCTCCGTAGAACAATTCCACGGCAATTATGGGAAATATTGGAAAACGATCTCTTTTGTTTCATTGTTTTTAAACCCACACGAGCCGAAATACTCTACCAATAATCTAGAATTGTTGAGAGTTGTCTGGGCTGTCGAACATTATAAAAATTACCTTTTTAGATCAGACTTCGAAGTAATTACAGATCAAAAAGCACTACTTTCCGCCCTGTCAACTAACCACGGAAATCAAATTTATCATAGCAGACTAATAAGATAGGCTGGTAGACTAGTACCGTTCAATTTTACAGTTAAACACGTCGCAGGAAAAAATATGAATTTCACCGAATTAATTTCAAGAATTTGATCTGGAAAAGTTTTACCCATATCACATTATGATAAAAAAATTCGTAGTTGCGAATATAAATAAAATTAACAAATCAATTAATCCTTCGGAGAAAGAAAAAAAACATGCTCTGCTATTGGTTCAAATCCGGTTACGTAAAATTACGTAATTACCTTATAGCTTCAGTATTCAAACTAATGGATTAACTCGACTTTTCCAATTTATTCATCTAATCACAATAGAACCGAATTCTGCACTTCGAAATGTATTCCTTTGGATTATTCCAACACTAGTTCCTCAATTACTTTTTTTTCTAATTCCGCATTTTTTTATTTCTCAATTCTTAATTGTAGTTTAATTAATTCAACTGTAGATAGACAAATTGTAGATACTGTTAAAACGGATAACAAAAAAATCGTAATTAATCCCTCCGTTTCCAGTATTCAAATATCCTTAGACTTTCCCCTATTATCGGACCAAAAGAACCTTGTAAATAAATACTGAGAAAACTTGAAGTTGCCTGAACGTCCCATGGATTTAAACACCGTTTTTAACGCCAAGCTCGTAGCTCTCGTAACGGAAGATGACCCTATGTTGAGCCCTATCGTAAAGGCACTTCAAAACAAGGTTGAGACGATTAATGTGAGCTCTCTATACTTCAAACACTTCACAAGAGATTTACACGAGTCCGATGGATTCCTCTGCATGGACGGTAAATTAGTTATACCTTTTAACCTGAGAAACGCAACGATGAAAACTCTCCATGAAACACATCCCGGTCAATTTGGAAAAAAAGTATTTCGCCCAATACATCTGGTGGCCCCAGATTAACAGACAAATCTATTTCCATGGCATTAATTGCTCAAAATGTACAAAGACGGGTAGGAAATTGAAAAGCATAATTCCTAAATCATAAATAAGCAAACTTCCCCCTTACTGGAACCAAATGAAGAATTCAACCTAGACTTCGCAGGAGCTTTAGATTCACAATGGGGATTAAATAAATACATTTTACTTTGCATTGATCGATTTTCAAAATTTCTTTCGGCAAAAATTACTTCACCTACTTCATCAAAATCAGTTATCGAGTTTCTTCATGATTAAATATTTCTACACGGCATACCTTACTGAATTAAAGTAGACCACGCATCTTGCTTTAAAAGCCAAGATTTCAATTTTTTTGTGACTCAAACTATATTGAAATAATATTTTGTACAGTAGGAGATCATCGCTCCAACGGATTAGAAACTTGTACAAACTATAAAACCTAAATTTTTGGCTATGGCTCAAGAAACCTAAAAATGTAAATTAAAAAAAGCTGCCTCAAAAATTATCTGGATCCTCTGATCTTCATACCAATCAAAAATCAAATGCTCTTCGAAATACACTTTAATAGAAAACCAAATACAATTTGGAAACAACTGGCTTCGGGTAAACCATCCATTGGAATTTTAGACAAAGCAACATCTAAAGAAAGAGCAAAAGACTGGAATGCGGATGACAGAGTGGAAGATGGATACAAGGATACACTGATCCCCGAGAAAAACTTGACTTCAAAATAGAAGGGATATGATACAGACTACGCTTCCACTTCGAAAACCCCCACCTCTAGATTACCACTTCAGAGCCCGCTTAAAGGTTAAATCCCGCGGAAAACGAATGAGAGTATCAACGGAAACCCGTTTTAAAAGGAGCTAAACAAAAAGATCCTGAACTCCTATCCGACGGAAAAATCATGAACTCCTATCATGAACTATCCGACGGAAAAATAGTTCGAAAATTAGATTTTGCCATTCCTAAATCAAACTCTTCAAAAATTAGATCTTTTAAAGGCGACATTTCATTTCCATATTTCCCTAACCATATTGTTGAAGTAGGTGAAGTATTTCCCTAACCATAATGTTGAAGTAGGAGACAGAACAAACCGCGAATACTACAACCCAGGACCAGACACCAAATAGAATCAGGATCATTGGACAAAAATACAAGGAAACGAGTGTCGAGGCCCTCATCAAAGAAGACGACAACTCCTCCAGTTTATCTTGCTTGGGACGAATTTATGATTCTTCCCTCGGATATTTCTGATACTAGTGATTGGAAATGGATAGCTGGAGGTTTTTCGTGTAGAGACGTAGCCAGGGAACGATTTATTTCTGACTCATTCAAAAACTTAAATCAGGACTGGAACCCTCTCAACCCTCGTGAAACTAATAATAGTATTAAGGTTGAGATTTTAGACGACAACATTATCTCGGATGACGAACCATCAACGCAGTGCCCAGTCAGTATTATCCCAGCAGAGACGAAAACTACTTCCCAGTGTCCAATCTCAACCACTCCGGCGGAATCTTCTGCGACTAGTCAAATACTGGACACAAAGAACAATTCGACCTCACCAATGGAGGAGAATGCTACTATGGACTTCCCAGTATACGAGACAGTGGATTCAATCGATGAGGTCACTCCTACGGCAGTGCTCCCAACTAAACCTGGTAGCGATCCACCTACTATTCGTCGGTCTAGTAGAAATGTAGGTCCGCCAAAGTTCTATTGTAAGAGATACTTAATAGATAAGTCAGATTTACCTCAAGTGAACTCTGGTCTGGAATCAAATCCGATTATACTGGGCAACTACAACAGCGGAAAACGGGACAACTTACAACAGAGAGACTTCTTTGGAGAAAGTGACGATTGAGTCGGACCCTCCTTCTTCAGACCAAATTTCTTCATCATCAACTGACGATTCTTTAAGAATTGCGGCGGACAATTTCGACGACCACACTGAACTCGACAGCGAAATCTTTAACGCCGAATTGGAAAACTTCATAAGCTGCTATAGTTACTGTTAATGATAGCGTACTGTAAACACTTTGCTTATCGAAGTTATTTATTTTTTTTTGAGTCATTATAGCACATATTCCTTCGGATCAGTTAATTAGTAATCTTTATTGCCGTAGTTAAATTCAATTGTAGTGCCATACCATAGTCATACACTACATTGAGTCAGCAATCTTCTTAAGAATAATTTTAACTTGCATTATCCGATGGATATTGTATATCATACGTTTTAAAGCAGCAAGTTTCTAATACCCCTACTCGTTATTACTCAAAATTTAATCATTTATCACTAGCTTATTTCAAGTACACTATCGGTGCTTTAAATTTAATTTTGTTGCCCAAAAGGGGGAGAAAGGATGCAGTTAGTTAGATAATCAGTTAATTCGTACAATTTAAACTTTTCCTGCTTAGAGGAATGATGCGATTTCATCTTTTTTAGTATATCCGCAACTGTCACTTAACCTTTTAACAGGTCACTCATTTATGATCTTCACTATTTCATTCTCTCCGGCGAAGAGAATGCTCTTCACTTTTTAATGTTTTAACTTTAGACTAATTCACTTTTATTCTTTTATTCTTTTAATTGCATAAAGTAGAGTTAGCTGCAGCAAAGTAACATTGATTCAAAGGCTAGACGAATCCAACCAGAAATACCAATTGCAAGTCATTCCTAACCAGGGTTACAGTAACATGTCTCCGTAGACAGTTAAAGAGCTCGTATTTTGAGTTTTCTTTCACGTGTCTTACACAAACAAACTTAACAAACACAACTCAGAGGGAGTTAAGGGACATATAGGCCCGTTATCTCAGTTGGAGTTGCAATGAAAACACCGAAAAAAATTGGGTATCGAGGTGATTAAACAAACGGATTTGTTTTCTTTCGATACCAAAAAGCGAATTGTTTTGCCTAAGTTTAAACAGAAACCTTGAGCATTTTCCTTGAAACTATAATCATACTAACAAATTACACATTTTAGCAGTTTCAAACTGAGAGAGAAGATAATGTTTTCTAGAAAATTGACTTCGTCTTTCATTTTGAAAATTTTTCAGAGCATTTTTAGTTCCCTGCATAGAACAAGACAGTTCTTGTTTAAGTAAGAAAAAAAGGTTATAGATCATTAGTTTTTCGACCCATTTTTTTTTGTTAGTTTTTCATGAAATACCAGAGATTTTTTTTTTCAAATTTCCATATTTTGTACCGGTTATCTTTTGCAATAAAGTTTATAGAATTTTGGAGCGCTGAAACCTTTTCTACAGCCTCTGATCTTGATCTCCCCTTGTCAATTTTTCTCTCCCAGTTTGAATTTTGATCTCCCCCAGTTTGAATTTTGAATGGTATCTTATTTAGAATTTTTTTTGTGTTTTCAGGTTAAGCAAAAACGAAATTACTTTTTTTGTTAAATTAAGTGATACAAAGTCTGTTTTTTCTATAAATAAAAACAAAAACAAACATAACAAATATTTTTTGTTCGAAATGCATGTAATGCAAAGAACAGTTTGTTTGCTTGCCATTTTTTTAATATTTTTGTGTTGTTTGAAATTAAGTTTTGCAAGGGATGCTTTCATTTTTTTGAGAAGTGGAAAAAAGAAAAGAAAAAAACTTTAATACAAATAATTCGAAACATTATTTCAATAAAATTTAAATTAATCTTCTTTAACATTTTTTTTCAAATTTATCCGATAAAGAGTTTGCTTACAGCTTAGTGTCCCAATGAAAAGCGGACTGCACTTCTCCCATGTGGACTACAACAACAACAACCCCTACCCTGAAGACTACACCTGCAGCTCATCAGTCACTATAAAAGCAAGAATTCTAAATTTTTTTGATAAAATGGGTATTTATAAAATATCAGACTTTCAACCAAACAGATCCTCCGTGATTTATGCGAACAGGGTGGTCACGGCACAATCAGATATTGTGACCGACATTTGTTATGTCTTCGCGATTAGGGCAGAGACCACGCCACCGACGAGACCCGCCAAAAAGAGGAGCGAACGGTGTGAACAATATCGACCATGACCAAAGGTGGACATGGCGCGACCGTCGCATTTTTCGCATCCGTCCGCACCTTTTTTTTCAGAAATCAAAAAAAAAACTATGAGCTTCAGTAGCAGAAGACATCATTCAGAATGTTAAAGTATTTTGAAAGATGATTGTTTTTTTTTCTTCCGGAAAATACGATACGGGCCTAATTTGAAAAGTTTTGAAAAGTTTCTTATAAAATTGTTTAATTGATTTATGATTATCGAAATTCTGTCTGAGATCTGTTTTTTACAAGCTTGTATACAATTTTAAATTCGCGCTGGTATTGAACATTATCTCCACACTTTGGCAGTTTTCCGGATCTTCGCGACTTCAACTCCAGACTTTGCCGGTTTTTTGGACTGTCGCGACTTCGTATCCAGACTTTGACTACTCTTCAGATCTTCGCGACTTTATGTCCACTTTTTGGTAACTTTTTGGACCTTCGTGACTTCATTTCTAAACTTTGGCAACTTTCCGGATCTTTGCGACTTTATGTTCAGACTTCCGCGACCACGCTTACGATTTTCGTGTCTTAAAACCCGGTTACGACTATGCAATCTTTCAGTCGCGGACTTCAGCTCTGGGAAGTTGCACTACAAACAAAAAAATTCCAGCTGTTTTTTCTAAAATTAACTAGGGAAATATGATATTTTTCATGAAAAAACTCAATGTAAAACTGTTAACAGGACTCCAAGAGTTATTACGTCACAATTCACAACCTACAAATCAGATGCGACTTACAAGACTACTTCCGAGTTTACAGCCAATCACAACCAAAAAACGATTTCCGACTATGTGGCAACTATGAGAACATGCCATCGCCTACCATCTCATTCTGTGTGAAGAACCCCAACTTCGGTGCAGATCAGGACTTTTATCTGAATTTAGAGTTAATAAGTGGACCAGGAGAGAAGGGTGGATACTCTGGTTTGTACACAGAGTTCTTCGCTACTGCCGACGAGGGTCAGTATGACAAGTTTTAAACAGGTGTATCAGGCGGATTTTAATTCACATTGAGGAGTACTCTCGAGAGGGAAGTTATCAAAAACAAAACGACAAAAAACGATATTTTAGGCATTTTTGGAAAGGTTTGGCCAAAAAAAAACAAAAATATATATTTAAAATTGACGAGCACTTCCTACTGAAAATTACTATATATTCGCGCCGTCAATCAAAAAAATTGAATTTCTTAAATCAGCAGCAAAGAGAGTCCCTTTGGGTGGCCATGGAGCGAATTACTGAGGGACTTCTTCGAGTGGCTGCAACATTCCTTATATTGGAACCAGTTCTAAACTAGTATTTATAAACCAATTATATTATTGATAAAGCTATCTCTATAAAAAATACTAACTAATCAATCATTTTCCATCACTAACATTGACACTTATTTGTAAGTGCTAAAACTACTTGTAGCTTCAGCACCAGAACAATTTTGATAAACCTTAGACTACAGTTGTTCTCCTTTGGATAAACTCCAAGAACTAACTCGCAAAAACCAGTATACATTAGATCTACTGAGACTATGAGATATAAGAGTAAGATTAAGATCGGTATTAGACTAAGAAGTTGCACGAATCTATCCGACCGAAAATCAATTAGTGTGACGAACAGACGGTGTACCTTATCTGAAATTACTCTATGAGTTAGGACCCAAGGTCATAACTCATCTGGTGCGACCATAAGTCTCGAACAAGACCTTAACTAACTTAGAAATAGACAACTAAACTTAGAATTAGACAAATGCAAAATTTGTTCGATGAAAAAGACAATTTAAAAGAAATGTCTCAAGGTCTCAATAAATCTACGCCAATTTTCCAAACAAAACGAGAAATAACAGGTATTGCAAGAAGCACAAGATCAAGGCGTGAGCAACGATCAGGAAACGGACCATTCTACTACCTGATAGTACGATGAAAACTGGAACAAGTTTTTGTATTTAGAATTTTTTATGCAGCAAATTTAGATTTTCATTTTTTAACATGAAAATTATTCGAAGAATAATTCTTATACAACTCATTTGGTGATAAACCTATTATTTAAACAATAATGACTGATAAAAAGAACACAATTCATTTCCCCAAAAACCTGCAGTAAATCAAAACTTTTGGATAAATTATTTATTGAATAAAAAATACAAAAATTAGTTACTACTAAAATTTATTGTTTGGATCCCCACCATATAATTTTCAAAGTGTCTAACGACCTCAAACGTCGATTCACTCTCCAACACTTATAAACGACCCAGGATAAAAAGAAGTTTTTGAAAAACTAACCATTTTAATTAAAATAGACAGTGAAGAACTTCGGTTACTCATCCTTCACTTGAGCCTCTCCTCTTAGATGACCCCGTCTACAACCCTTAAAAATAAGTAAGTCATAAAATAGTATCTAACGATCTACCTCTGTTCTAACTATACCTGAACCTTGTAGATTGATTTACTATTCTCCAACCCTTGATCAACTTAGAATTACCCTTGATCAACTTAAATTCGATTCTCCTAAAAGAACTAACTGTTTAGCAGAATAGAATTTCTAACTCCTAAGTATTGCACCCGTCATCTTAAACCTTATGTTAAGAGATAATCTAGGCAATAAGCAAACAATCATTTCACATAAGTTTTTATTTAAAAACGAAAGAAAATCACACCGCACAGACAAACGATAGGATATATTACATCAGAAAGACCAACACGGAAAAAGACTATTATAACAACACAAAAGCAAATTCGCAAAAGGAGATTTTCAAAAAGACGAAAAGCAGTCGCACAATCAGAAACAAACACAATACAGGAGCTTCAAGATTTGAAAGATTCAAAAAATAAGAATAATAAGATAGAAAATCATAACTCTTTTTCTGACTCAGAAGCAACAACACCATCATCAATTAAAGGAAAACGCAGATTAAAGAAATCATACATTAACAAATCATACACATTAACAGTTCTGCAATACAAAAAATGATAGAATACAACATAAATTTCGACAATACCTCGATACGTTCTTTTTCCATACAACCACAAAGTGATCCCGCCCGAGGTCAACTACAATTTTGTCACAACTTAATTGTAAAGATATTCAAAAAAAGATATAGCCCATATAAACAAGAATTTCCTTAAATAACTATAAAACGACAAATCCATGATCACTATCTCAATAGTAGATGTCATATTTCATATTACATCATATTACGGTTTTTTCACAATTGAAATTTTTTCACCACAATCCAACCACCCTACACATCAAATACAAACAGATAATTTAGACTTATATTTCTCAAAAGTTTTCAGAGAGTATATAAAAAATATACAACGCAAAAATTCCCAAAGAGTAAATTCAATATTAAAAATTGATGTTTTTCAATTTTTTATAGCTGTATATCTATATTAGAATTGAAAGAAACACAAAATGAGTCACCGCCTCAAACATCCCGGCACTCAATTGTAAGACAAGAAATCTAATTTTTCTCAAAATTGTTAGATACAATCCGTGAAAACTTTATTACTAACGAAATTTCTTAAAATGTCAAACATGATTTACAAAGAATACTGGCTTGATTTTTAATTGATTATTTTGTCCATAACATCGATCTCATAGCACAATCAAGAAAAAATGTTTCGACAGCAAAGCTCAGACAATGAAAATGTTTTAGTATATGAAACAGATTATGTTTAGGACCCTGATTGGTCTCATCCATCATTTATTAATATAACCACTGATATATCAAGTGCAGCAATCACTACTATATCTGTTGATAAAGACTTGTTAGAAACATTCCACTTACTAATTGTGCAACCCCTTTAAAGTGTAATGCAATGTTCACTGACAGAACAATAGATAATAGTTTAAACTCCACATTCATTAGTACACTTGAAGTTTTAAATGGAACAAGAAATCTCACAACACAAGATATTCAAACTCCATCACATCTCGGTAATGAAAAAACAGTCAAAACAATGCTAACAATAACGCAACAAAGCATTTCCGCAAATAGTTTTACAATCCACAGTAAAACTTTCTGTTACTCCAAAATACTCACAAATGGATTATCAAACAATTAAACCAAGAATGACATCACGACAACCAAACAAACAAAAAACGTCTAATAAAATCAATTTTTCAGATCACAATTACAACTTCTTTTGCAGAAAAAAAAAGAACAAAACCCCCCTATATAAACAGTCAAAATCAACCACAAGCACAAAACTACAATCAACAAATACCACAACAAGCCTCGCACTCATTTTTTCAACGATCAACCACGAGCTTCAGTGGATCATAGCGAAAACTTCCCGTTCTTTCAACAAAACAAAAATGTAATTAAAAAACATCTTACAAAAAATAAATCACATTATTCAGAAGATGAAGACTATTTTAGACAAAACCAACAACATTTTAACACAAATCAACAAATCAATAACTGGAATTTTGATCAACCAGATCCTATTTATCAACCAGAACTTTTCGAACCATTTACACGAGTTGAACAAACACGACAAACAAGACAATTTTTCCCCCAAAACAAAACTCGACATCATATAATAAAAATTTTCAGTCACAAAATCTTATAAATAAACAAAGTTATCAACAAACGCAAATTCAACACGAAATCCTATTACAATATTAATTACAACAGCATGAAATTACAAAAACACAACTTACAAGTTTTTCTCAAATACCAAATGCCGAAGAATCACTCCAAATGACTATGAACCCATACCTCATGGGTGGATCTTCTATATCATGGGTGGATCTTCAATTACCATTCCCCGAAATTGTTACCTCAAGAGACTCAGGAGCAGAACCAAATATAATAAATATTCACACATGGGATGAAATAGAAACTCTACATCCGAAAATGTTACCTTCAAAGATTTTAAGCAAATTAGCTACAGCACAAGGATCAAATCTAACAAACTATGAAAAAATTCAATTAGTCCTCGTTCCCACTCAAAAAATGGTACCAAATAAACTTTTAAATAAACTTTCCACACAAATATTTCATATCACAGATCTCAACACAATATCGTTGGAATACCATTTTTTACTAAGTATATTCCCACTTTTATTGTCCTAAATAATAAATTACATATAACGGATAAAAACACAAGAGTGAATAACAACTTCATTTTTTTTCCAAATTTTACCCTTCATACAATCAAGAGCGAAAACATCTAAAACCTTTATCAGGATATGTATACAACTTCTCAATAAGTCAAGTCCATCAATACAACATAGATCAAATTAAACAATGACTACATATGTCCGACCTTGAATTCAAATCCATCCATAAGTTTTTTCGAGTAACAATCTCATCAATCAAATACACGAAAAAAACATGTTCAGATATAATTTCTTTCCACATATACAATAAATCCACATATAAAATAACGTTATCCCTAGGACTTCCTGGATATTGTGAAACTAATGCAACAATTTCTCAAACAGTAGAACAGCATATAGAATAAATGACATCTTAAAGTTATTAGATATATGTCAATCAACAATCCTCAATGAAGAATTATCAATTAATAATATAATTAGTTATTCAAAATGAAATACAGACTACTTTACAAAAACTCCTGAGCAAAATATACCACTGAACAACAGAACTTTTGTACAATGTTCAATTTCCAACACTCTCCAGTTACACATCAAGAATTTGAACAACTAGCAGAACTAATACTTAATTATCCAAAGGATTATGCTACATCTAAATTTGATCTTGGAAAAGAAAACTCACCTCTACATCTATCTCTAAAACTTGACGCAGTTTTCAAAAAACAGCGTGCAAGTAAAGTTCCAATTCACTTTTAAGATAAAGTCAATAGGTTACTAGATATCTTAGAACAATACGAAATCATTTCTCCTCTTAATAAAGAAAAACTACCAAAAGCAAACACATTCATAGATCCTGTTTTTATCCTTGCTAAAGGAAAATTTTTAAAAGTTGTTCTAGATGCCAGATACCTCAAATCACTTATTGATCAATCTAAACGTAATTGGCCTATAGAACCAATGAATTCTCACTAAATGAATGGGCAATACTTTATAGCAGCTGAGATGAACAGCGCGTATAACAAAATGCCACTAGACAATCAATCGCAACGCTTTTCACAATTCATTATTGCAAGTCAACAATACGAATTCAATAGGTTTTCCATGGAATTTTCATAGGACCAGCAGCTTTTTCAGCTATTATGAGTAAAATTTTTCGACCACTCATTTTCAGCAAAACTGTTATAACCTATTTAACGATGTTTTAAAGCAATCACAAAAAAACACAAAATTTTTAAAGTATTGGAGAAATATTACCAAATACTACTTGAGAAAAACATGAAAGCAGCCCCAGATAAATCTCATTTCTTTCCTACTCGTTTAAAACTCTATGGACAAATTATTGAAGGGAATATAATCACTCCATTAAAATCTCGCATAGACGCAATCATAAAATTTCGACCTTAATTAAATAAAAAGAAAACTCAAGAATTTCCTGAAATGCTATTTTTTTGAGTAGATACGTCTATAAAATGCAATTAAATTTAAGACCATTTGATAATGTTCTCAGACAACAAAATAAGTTTGAATGGACGACAAGCACCAAAACGATTTGAAGAAATGAAAACACTTCTCACTGAACAAATAACAAATACGATCCCAGATCCAGATCAACCATTTTATGCTATGTGCGACGCATCCGATTTCGGAATTGGCGAAGCACTTTTACGATCACATAAAGGTACAAAAAAATGAACGTTTTATCGGAAAATTCTAGACTTTTTACAGAAGCAGAACTTCACCCCTCTACTCCTATGAGAGAATGTACAGCCATAATACATAACTTAACAGAAAAATTAACTCCAAACCCTAGAGTTTATAGATTTCAACTAATTCTAATGAAACTCCCAAACTTACATAAAGTCTGGACTGCGGGAAAAAGCCCTGCATTACCAAATACACTCAGTCGAAATACACAACCTGAACTGATAACAAGAAAAACTACGTCAAAAGTACCGCAAAATATCAAGTTTTTCCCTTGCAAAAGACGAAACATCACCACGATTAGAATGTAAATATGCAGTAAAAGCCGGCCTTGATAATGCACAAATAAACAATTTACGACATTTTCTATTAATCATTACGAAAAAGAATTGTTACGAAATTCAACATTTAAACATATACCATATTCATCATGTATCATAAACAGTACATAACAAAAACCACTGAAACAAAAAAATGTAAAGTCAGACCTATTGACCTTTGTAGAAAAAGAAAATTTAACTGATAAATTAAATTTATCAGGACCCCAGATTTAGACTCCAAATACACAATATATCAAGTTTTTAGTCTACTTGACCCTCTAGGAAATATACCTCTCTTAAAAACAGAAATTGAAAATATTTTTCTACCAGCCACAGAAAACATGACACTGGAACTACTCCAGAAATATCAAAACCTTGACTCTGTCATTAAACAACTTAAATCTTGGCACCACTATAAAACAAAACTCGTAAAGGCAGATATTACAGTTCTAGTGAACAAAACACTTCTTAGATACTTCAGAAAGTTTAATAACACATTCATAAACGAGAACACCGATTTTTTGGAATAACAAACATCTGAAATAAAAGTACCCTGTCTACTATTAAGTATGATACTCCTATCATTTCGCATTTCCCAATCCTCAACCCTTAATACACAAGGACATGCAGGATCAGAAAAAAAACATACTCAAATATTATTCAAAATTTTCACTTTCCAAATGAACCAATTTGGATTAAAGTAATATGAAACGATTGCATAACATGCCAGTTAAATAAAACATACCAATATCAGAAACAAAAAGCAGAAAAACAAGACTTTAAAGGACAAAGTTTATATTTCAACCACAGAATCTCATTTGATACAAAAGGACCGATATCACCCTCCTCAGAAGGAAATTCATATATAATGGTTATAGTTGATGCATTGACACACTATGTAGCATTCAACCCTTTACCTTCATTGTAAGGCTTATTACGCATATACAAACCTCTACGAACATTGTATAGCCAAATTTGGATTACCAGAAATCCTTGTCTTAGATAATGTCACTGAATTCTTAAATGATGAAATCATCACATAATGCAATCTTTATAACACTAAACATAAAAACCCGAACTTCTCACGCCCCATGGTCTAATGGTTTACTCGAAGGTATGAACCGTTCACTAAATTGCTAATCAACAACCAATACAATAATTCCCACCGTTTACGACATCCCAGAAACTTCAAACAACCCCAACGTCTAGTCAAACAGAGCACCCCCAATCATCAACACGCATTTCATTTTAGGAAAAACCCTATACAGTTGAAGAAAGGCACGCGTTACTATCAGAACCTTTAATACCCGTAGCTCGCCATGCACCTCTAAGTGAACCGCAACACGAACCAACATACAACATCTATTCTTCTCTCCAACGAGACCTTAAAAGAACAAGACACGCTAGTCAAAACAAAAATCAAATATCTACAATAAATAAATAATCCATCCAAGAAGAAATAAAAATCTTACAACAACCAGAGTTCATTTAAATATACACTCATCACCATCCCCAAATCCTCTGGACCTTTCCATTAATATAAGTCGAAGTACCTTCCCACCATTACAAACCATTTCACAACAAAACACTCCAAACATACCATAGGATTACTTAGGATCAGTCACACATCTGAACAAGTTCGTGAAAATCCCTTTAAGACCCCAACATCAACACAACGTCTCCAACATTGGATGACACAAGCTTTCACTCAGGGTGAGCCAAACTTAGTAAATGACCCTATAGATATCTCATCCAATACATCTTTGTCTCTACCAGATTTTTTATCACTACCTTTAACCCCTTCAACAATTAGATTGGAATACATTCGTAGCGCCCCATCCCTTATTTGGTCACTTTCTTGATAGCAACAGTTTACATAATTAGGCACTCAACAGGTTACAATACACACACGATATCCACAAAAACATACAAGAACGAAATATACAGGCCCTTACACAAGACAATTTAACACTTAAATTTAATATAAGAGTAAAATTAAATAATTTGGTACATCACCCTTTACCCCTAGCTCCACTAAATATAACAGCTCAGGCTTTAACTCCCCCAATTATCACAACAAAACTTATCTATAAACACGATAGATTTACAAAAAAGATACTTGGATACATAACACTCTCTAACCCATATTCGGAACTATTGTACACATGTATCTTTTAATATTGTTTCCTACAAACCCTCTCTCCACTAGCTCTTTTAGAACCAACATCCCATCAAAATCCCTCCACTCGAACAGAACCACAAGATTTATTATTTACACCTTATCAATGAGAAGAAAATGAACAAAAAACACCAAATAAATACGCCATAAACCAAGTAACTCAATTCGAATCAGAACCACCAGAAAAAGAAACAACAAATATAGTAGCGACACTTTATTCCAAAGCCCTATGTAAACTTCCAACAGGACATAACTTCACAGCAACATTTTCAGAGAAAAAGTGCATTGTTCCCAAGTCTCAAATGGAAACAAAAGTAGACTCGATCGCGAATCGTTCTATGAAAACAACATAGAAAGAATTTTAAATCTTAACCCCGACGACTGTTAAACGAAACCAAACAATTAAAATTAACCACAAACAAAGGGACAAATGGCAAATTGGTAAATTTTCAAGTTTTTCCAGATTCTGCACATCAAGCGGAACTTGAAACATACCAAGGTCATATAAAATTAGACGATAATTATCCGTTCCACAGCGCACACGGACGATTAACGTATGACCTATACGATACGAATTGGATAACATACATCGGAATAAATAACCCTTCTAATTGAAAAGCAGACAGAAAAATTAAAATATATAAAGAAATAATGATTTTTGACTGGAAAATTCAATTAGAAAAAATACAATTAACACGAGATTTAAAAGACGACAAAATAATTTGTCAAGAAATACGCTTACCTTGCAAACATGACCAAGGTTATTACGATTTTACCACAAGAACACAAGCAACCCTCGTTTATTTCCCTGAAGATACCTGTACCACATTTCAAGTTGCAAGAATTCACGCAAAAATGATTAAGTTTCATCAAAATTAATCCACTTAATCAATTTCTTTTAAAAAAGTAAACCCTGATAAAATAAGATATAACATGAATCGTTGGAAAAATAACAATAGAATGAAAAATAAATTAACGTGTTTTCAAATCTATCCCAAAACTGAATTCGCTTGCAAATATAATACTCCACTTTACAGAAAACAATATTCAGAACTTCTTGTCGAATTTGAAAAAGGTTTTGACATGAAAACACAAAAATTAATATTTATCCCAACTCAAAGGTATCACAGTTCTAGTGACGAAAACTCATACATGAGACGAAAAATACAGGAAATACTGGTGGAAAATTTCGCTCACAAGATAAAGGCAGCACATGTTTACAAGAACTATCACTCATAAATAATACTTATTTTGGCGCAATCTTTATGACATCCACTTAGATATGAAGTTGCAATAATTGAATTTTTCAAGAAATGCCATAATCAGAATTAGAAACACTCCATCACTTATCTTAACTAGAACGAACACAAATAATCACTTGCACTAAAAGTATTAAAAAATCCTTACGCAGGATATTTTTTATCAGGCAATAGATCATATTTCAACGATTACGAAGGATATATACTATGGTACTACACATGTACTAAAAAATTATCACCATGATGTTTTTGAAGATAAAAGATGTTATGAAAGAATCCCAATAATCTACAGAAACAAAGTGCTTTTTGTCGATAAACTTTCTAGACGAACATGTTTTTGGGATACAGCAGTTCCGTGTGGATCTGGAAATAGCCACAATTTTGTACAGCTAAACCCAGATGAAGACAAATACTATCTTCTCATCCCATACCCCACGCTTATGCCACCATTAAAGAAGCTTTCACCAGAAAGTATCAGAGCCCTTGCTCGTAACCCCATTATAGATATACAATCAATAGGTATATATTCCAGATCTGAATAAGAAATCCGATTTACAACATTACATTCGCGCACAAAAATTTCAAGAACTTCTTACAAAAATGGACACAATCCAAAGACAATCAATAGATCAAAATTTAAGAAAACTTACCAAAACCACAGGATTTTCAGATATCTATGCACAAGACTACAGCGGATACTTTAAAGTTATGAAAGATTACATGTCTTTAAACGGTGCAAAATATTTTCCATAAGATATTTCACTTAGTGATTTTTTTAGTTTTGTAAACCTAAAAAACGAACTTCTCGCCGTTCTAGGATGGCTCTATTTTATCTTAAAAAGATTGTAATAGAGCCATCTCATACGCCAGAACAATCTGATACGCCATGCCTATTTTTTTGGATTTCTTTTCTCATTATTAAAAGGAATCAATAAACCATGCGCAATACACAAACAAATCAACAAACAATCAAGTTTAGCACACATATTGCTCGCAGGATTTTTTGTAACATTTCCAAACTCAATTAATAAAAAATTTTTGGACGCTCAAATAAATTTCAACAATGAAAAATTAACAACCGCACCAAATGCATACGATACTTCATAAGAAAACAGAAACACAACATCTACTGCACCACAATTACACAACTTTCATAATAACCATCCATCATTTTTAGTACCATGAAACTATAGAAATACAGCAATAACAGAGCACATCCCTCTAAGTCATAGCTACCCAAAAAGCCAAGTTACTCATATAGAAGCCCATCAACCAAATATAGAAGACTCATTTGAACAAATTGTAGAACAGCCACACATCACTAATTTTCGCTCTCAGAACAACCATCTTTTTAGCTCACGATAAGCCGCAAAATTGGATCCCTTTTTTACCCATCCAATCTCCAATGTCACTCTTCTAGCATATCAATTTTTGACCTCACTTCTTCTCCCTTGCCCTAAATCACTACTAATTAACCGCGCATGGATTCTGATGATTCCACAAACACAATTTTTCACACCATCTCGTAATTTAAAATTTCCGATTTTGAAACCCCAGATTAATTTCAGAATTCCGAGCCCAGCCCGTCCACTTTTTATGCAAATAACCTCCCCCCTCCGTCCACTCCACACCCCAACTCCCGATGAAACTTCCCCAGCTCCTTCTTCCTACACAGACGCTACCCCAATCCTCTCATCAATGACAAGTGATCAACCCGATCCCTTAGCCCCGTCAATGAAGAATCAGAAAACGAACTTGACATTTCATCACTTTATGAAACACTAACACATTAAAAATTCAACACTTATCACAATCAATTTCATCCTCCGAATCCTCCAACCCAGCCTCCACAGTAAAAGAAACCCAAGCCCACCCAGTATTCAAACGTAAGCATCCCAATACCCACTTATTTCACCACCCCGACGACCCCGACTGTTTTCCCCTCACCCGAAGCCCACTAATACTAAGGAATTCCTCAAGTATAATTTACCCTTTTTTACCAAATACACATACTATCACACTAAAGATCACCAACTGAGTTTTGTAGACGAATATAGTCTGCTTCCTACCTTATCATGGACATCTCACTATCACTTCACAAACCCACTATCACTCCCTTTGTACAATAACCAAGCCGACAAGGAAATCTGTCAATCCCGACTACACCACCTAACCACAGCACTGCCTGAAGATTAATTCACAACTATAGGACTGACAAAATTTTAAACGGATTTGTTGCACAAAAAGCAAACAGATTTTCAATTAACTGAAACGATCACGCTATTGCACGATATATGGAAGAATCAGTCATAGAAGAAGATGAAAACACTTAACCCCAACTAAATGAGAATTTTTTTATAAAATCAGAATATGTATTTGTAATTAACAGCATGAATAATAATTATGATAAAATTTATTCTATCGCACTCCGAGACAACAAAGCTTATGACTCTTATTTCAACAAGTTTAATCACTTTTCACTAACTTTAACAATCTCACACCAAAAGAACGTGACTTGCAAGACTCACGCGAGATAATGTTACTCACTAAACTAATCCTTACAAACACCTGTTATAAGTTTATTCAACACCACTACATAACTAACACACCAGCAAAAAACAAAACCCACAACACAGATTCACTTTCATATACCCCAAATACACCTCACATACTTTCTAAACTTCTCTTTTTGTATAAAAAATACTAACATGTAGCTATGACCCCAAAAGACAAATGTATAAATTCTGCCCACTATCAAATCTTTTTATGTTGAAGAATTCCGCCCGCTAATCATCCCCCACAAATATATACAGCCCATCGAAGTCCAAATTTTAGAATACATTCACAATTTTAAACACAATCACAAGCTATATAACCTAATCCAAAGTACATCACATGAACTCTCTTTCAATAGTGAAGAGCACAACATCATCCGAGCGATCGAGCTTCTATGGCCTCTCCTTCAAACTAAATATGTCATCCGCATGCTTGCCAAGCTCCTCACATCTTCCGACACTACTCGCACTAAATTCCCAAATGAACTTTTTTACCGACGACAACCTTGTGTAAATATAAGTAAATAATTAAACTAAAAAACTTAAAATCATACTAACCATTCTTTATACATGTCTCACTTTTCTTTTTTAGATTTCACCATTCCTTCATCTAAAACAAATAAAGACCGATAAAAAATGAAAACTCTTTTCTATAAACTTTTCAAATTTAATTTAACAATCGCACTATGTAATTGAAGTGGTAAACTTTTCTTTCAAAGGCAGTGTATTTGTAAAATTAATTTTCCATAGAAGTAAATTAATAATTCTATGTAGTAATTTCATAAAAATTGCAAATAAATTAAAGAAAAATAACCTTTATACAAGAAGCTTCTTTTAGAAATTTGATTTCTTCAATCGCACAGCTCGCCCACGAAGAATTGTTTATATAATGAAAATCAATTTAACTTTCACTGATAACAACTCTAACTTATTTTCACACGTTTCAAACTTTCCAATAACCCGGTTGGAAGGAATTATTAAAGTAAGCTGAACTAACCAACGCAGCTTACTAACGCCACAAAACCACAAACTAATAGCATGACTAAGAAAGAAAGTCCCACGGTAACCAAACCAAGGTAAAACCAGGTTAAAACTGGATAAATTATTTTTTTGAAAGCCACCTTCAAGTTTTATTAAAATCAAATAAAACACAAAAAATTCGAAAGACAAACCCAAAAGAACTGATTCTACTTTTCAAAAAAAGGACACAACCAAAACAAAAAAGAGAGAAACACGTACTGAATGTTTAACAAAAGGTTGAACATATTAAGAGTTACTGCTCAAAGAGACCATAAAATATAGCCCACTCCTGGCCTCACCTACCAGAGGGACGTCCTGAGCATGCTCTATAGCCGGCCTAACCCACCGCGCTACAACCACGCTTTGTGACCCACACTCTAATTTTGACGAGAGATGTTCTAGGGTGAGCGACTCTTTAAAATAACCAGACTAAAATAAACACGCTTTTGCGACAATAATTAACAATAAATCATAACTAAAAATAAAACTTAAACAACAAGATGTAAGTATATAAATGCAGTATATAAAGATTTCTTAGAGCCCGAGAACGAGCAGCAAAGGAGACAAACAGACGGTGTACCTTACCTCAAATTACTCTATGAGTATAGACACAAGGTCATCGTTCAATATGAAAGGTCGAATAAAAAACAGCATATTTTTTTTATCATGATCACTGCTCCTTTCAACGCAAGTTCTTGAATTATTCAGGTGGTCAATAAATTGAATTGTTCAAATGCTGATTAAATTGAATTGTTCAAGTGGGCAAAAAATTTTTGTTAAAATAAAATATTGAAACAGGTTATGATAAAAAGTGATAATTACTTTTGAACTTCTTGATTTTTTCCGCTGATTACATGCAGTGCCAACGTCTTAGACTTTTTTATGCTGCTCGCGTGAGAACAAATCCCTGAATGCTCTGTCTACTTTCCGTAAGCTTACCAATTCCGTCCCAACTGCCGTTCAGACTACGCTAATTCAGTACACGCAATGTTTAGTTCAAACTTGAGAACTCTATTCAGCTTCATTACACACAGACATTGGATATTCGTTGAATAGTCATGCCGTTAAACTAAAATTTTTTCATTAAATTATGTTTTTGATTAAAAAAATATTGATAACGCCCGGGTTGACAAAAAAGCTTACCATGCAGTTTCATAAAATTTCATGGACTGAAAAAATTGTGCGAAAAGAGCAAATTAAGCATTTTTCTTGTGCTATGAAATTTTATTATAAGTATTTTTTGCCTTATTCTGGAACTAAATAACAGGCTTTTTGCCTCCTTAGTTATCAGAAAAAATCCATGAAAATAACAAACTATAGCATTTTTTCATTGCTATGAAATATTACATAAAAAACACTTTTTCGATAAATTAAAAACAAAAAAAAACTGTATTGAAACTTTCTGTTTCATCCGAAACATACTAACCAAAGATTTTCTATCATAAAAAAATCCAGAGTGAAACTGGCAGTTACCACGCAGAAACTGTGCAGCCATGTATGTTAATGCTAACATTTTCACTCAGAATTATGTGCCGAAAACAAAAGTTTTTGTATACGGCTCGGAATTTTATACTTTGAAAATTTTGGTGGGTGATAAAAGGCAGCTGATTTTTTTTGCATATGATTATCTTAGCACATGAACACAAAAAAATATTTGCTAGTGATTTTTGGATTTTTGGGGTAAGCAACTTTACCTGGACTACGTTATAGACATAAATGTCAGCTTTTGCATGCAACTTACCGATTCGTAAAATGTGTAACTGAGCACCGAAGCAAGTTTGCAATCAAATAAGGAATCAAAAATTTTTTACTTCAAACTTCTTTTTCTTTCTATGAAAAAATGGATATCATTATCCATTGATCCAAACAAAAATGATTAGCATTTTGTTGTTCAAAAATTTTTTTATGAAGATAAAGTTGCTCTAATGTAACTCTCATGCTCGCCAAAAATGCTGATCATGCAATCTTCTTAGAAGAAAAGGGTATGACAAGCATAGAAAAAACTGTATGGACTTCAACCGGGAGTATTTTTTATATGAAACATAGATTCTTGCTAAATTCTGTTTCAAAACACATAATCATTGGATATTCATTGAATATCCATGCTATTAAAGAGGCGGTTTTTTTGTTAAAATAAAGTTTTTTGTTATATTAAATATTGGTTAAGGTTATTTTATATGAAACATTGAGTCATACTAATTTGCGGCACATTACTCACAAACATTGGATCTTCATTGAATCAACGATTGATAAAAGTTATATGTGATAGAAACAGTTTTGAAATTTAGTTCATCAAACTGAATAACCCATGTTGAACCGTAAAACTTAAATCTATAAAAACTGGGACAAACTAAGACAATTTACCTTTAATTTTATTTTTAATCACCGATGACCGACCCCAAAAATGATTTGAAGTCACCTATGGACCCAATATATACTATATTTGAGAGGGGGGTGGAAAAATATGTTTTTTGTTCCAATTAACTAAAATAAGTAAAAAAAAACGTTTTTCAAAAATTGCTTCAAATACGGTCTTTATTGTGATTTAGAGGAGCTTAGAAAAAATGTCGAAAAAAAAGTCGAAGTCGGGGAGGAGGAAGGGGGGTCTTATCTGTCATACATTTTGGTACTTTATAAAAAAATCCGTTTTGTGGCCAACCGACCCAATATATACTAATTTTAAGGATGGAGTGCGCGACAAAAAAACGCGTTTTTCTTGGTCAAAAATTTCCAAAAAATGCCTAAAAACCCATTTTTGGCTTATTTTTCAAACTTTTGCCTGCGGTGCAAAAATTAATTGACCAAAACAGAGCTTTTTTAATTTATTGGGAGAGCGCAGAAATTGACTTTGGTCTATTTAAAAAAAGGTCGTCAAAACTTTCGAAAATTTTTTGAAAATCCGCCTCCTCGAGAAAATCCTAGATCAGCCCCTGCGGCAATATATAAGATTTGTTATTATTTCTTTTGAATTTTTTCAGTCGTTTTTGAGTTCTTCTATGACTTTATGGCAATGTAAGCCTACCGCACTATTCAAGACAAATTTACGTTTTTTAGTCAGACGAAAAGCTTGTCCATGATAATTATACCAAAATTTCTATTCGTGTTATTTTTTTTGTGTTTTAGCTCTGTGTCCTCCGTATGAGAACATAGCTCAAAACAAAGCATGTGATATGACAAATGGAATCGTAAGCTCTAGTTTACTGTTTATTATTAACCATCAAAAGATGATTTTTAGCATTACGAGGCCAAACTGTGCATTTTGTGCATTGTAAGTGGATTCCGCAACTCCCTTTGTTCTTCTTTCGTTCTTTACTTTCCTTTTATCGTTCCGACAAAATTTGAACCATGTTTAAAGACTTGTCTCTGGAATTCAGCATCATGCAGACACAAAACTGTGCGCCTATCCAGTGCACATTTTGGCCTCGTCAAAAAAAAATTCGAAAACGAGTAAATCCGTTCAAAGTTTTGCTTTCTATAAAAATTTAGAGTAAAGAGTTTAAAATCATTCTTCAAATAATATTTTTTTCTAAGATCATGAAGTCAATAGTACTTTGCTTTCAGTTTTTGTTTTGTCCTTGCCTTACTTGGTCGAAACAGCTACCTACCATCGTTTGATAGTCGTCAGAAAGCAAGCAAAAAAGTGATTTTCCTTTTGCCTTATTTTTGCAGTAAGCTGATAATATATTGCAATTTTGTCGTTCTCCCAGTGGAATGACGAGCTTCAAACCAGGCCTTAAAAATTTTTCGTTTCCAAGTGGTATAAAGTCTCATTTTCAGAAGAAAATATTTTAAATTTAGACGAAACAATCTTTCTCTTCTAGACTGTGTCGTCAGCGGGTGACCTTCTGAGCTACAATTTCCCTCACGCCTACCCGACAGGTCTGTCCTGCAGATGGACCATCTCCCCCGATTCCAACAACCCCACCCTGTTCCCCGTTCTGCAGATGGTGCAGATGGATTTGGGCGTGGCCTCTGAAATACAGGGGGAGTTGGAGAATGATAAGATTGTGATTGCCGACGGACAGCAGAATGACGTGGTGAGTTTGGTTGAAAATATGGCCTTTTCCCATGATTGAAACAATTACGTTTCAAGCCAAATTATTCTAAAACATTCATTTAAAAACATTACAATACCGTGAAGTTGCGCTATGACTTAACGGAACTTTATGGTCGGAAAATTTAAGGTTTTGATTTCTTTACAGGGGGATTTTTTGAGGGATGATTATTTCATGGTAGAGGGTGGTTATGGATTTTTGGTCAAAACGTTCCGAAAACGCGCAAAAACTTTTAAAAAATTTTGAACGAATTCCCATGCTGCTCATGTTTAGACAGGAAGTTGTTAATTAACTGATTCGCATCAACGATCTAATATGCTAATCAATGATGAATTTCAGGTGTGGCTTGATCTCTGAAACATTCATTTGTGTTTTGATAGGAGTGGACTATGTTGACCTCTGGTAGTGAGTCATCCGTTCCATTCGTTTTCACAGACAGATCTGGTTTTGTGGAATTTACATCTGGCTACTACTATAACATGCACACCAACTTCAAATTAGCTGTTTCATATCTGGACATCAACGGACACTCGGATTTATTTGGTAGGCAAAAGACGGATTATTATTATGGAAAACTCAAGGATTGTGAACGGCTTTCAATCATTTTTGTAGAAACCGAGATGAATTTTTGAAGTCTTTTTCAAAAATTTGTAAATTGAAATCTGTGCACGTTTTGCCGAGCTTCCGATTAGTTAGTAAAACGCCAGTTGTCAAAAACACAGCATCCATCCTAAGAAACTAATTCATCATCAAAAACTGCGAAGCAGTTAGCTGCTTGTTTGAGTTTTTACTCCACCAAGGATTAGCCCGAGAGTTTTAAAAAGAACGAATAAAAAACATTTTTTTTGCAATATTGGTTTGAGTTTGTGACCTTAATTATGCAGAGATAGGCATGCAGCACAACGAAAAAGAATGGTATATTTGATTAAAATTTTGACTTACGGGTTGATCTATTTTTTGAAAAAAGATTTGATTGTTTCTGTGAAAGAGGTTCTACTGATCAGTTGAAAAAAAAAAAAAAATTCTTATTTAAAACACATTGTCGTTTTGTATTTTTTTTTGTGAATTCATTAAAAGAACCACGTCTGAGAAGGCATGGCGACAATTCTTCGCAAGCGACCAATCTTAGTTTTTGTAAAAAATGCCTATTCGCAGCACGTGACGAAATAACTAGCGAAAATTAGTAGAGGTAAACACTTGAGGTCGTCGCGTTGCTTGAGAATATTATTTTTGCTATAAAGCTTAAGGGGCTCAACTAATCTTGCTTGGCTTTTTTTTGTATTTTGTCACCTTGGCGGCACTTTCTCCGTAAGTCATTCTTGCGTATTTGATCTCCGATAGAAATTGTTTTTTTTTTTAAGAATTGAATAAACTTGTGAAGGTGGCAGGCTGATGACACACTATCCCATCTGGAAATTTCTATGCCATTCCTCGATTAAATTGTTGGTTTTCTGTCTTCTGAAGTCTACCACAGTCTGTGAGGGCTCAAGTCCTGGGTTCATATCTTTCAGTTGTCTGAAGGCCCGGATCTTTTGCTCTCCACTTTTGTTTTGATGAAGAAAGAAAGCTAATGGAATAGTTTGATCGTAAACTACAGAAAGGAAAAAATTGATAAAATAACGCGGGGCATGCTTTAAAATGCCTTAAAGGGCCCATCTTCATGCCAGACTGTGTTACTTTCCAAAATTTCCATGTTCTCGTCCAAAAAATTGTCAGTTTTAAATGCTACTAGCGTTCAATTATTCTCATTTCTACTGTTTATTCATTTCAATTTGGTATTGAATACATAACTGGTGCTCACAGACAGCACCGATGGCGCCAATAAACAAACTCAACTATTTCAAAACTATGCATCAGAGGTATTAAAAAACTGTGCGATTATATTATAAAACTTTGAAGCTTTTCTTCATTACGCGAACAAAATGACATAAGTATCCCCCAAGTTTCAGGCTCAAGCATTCAAAATAGCAACAAAAATGGATTTTTTCCATTGAGCTCCAAGTTAAACGTTTTGTTTGAATTTCTAAATGGTGTTACAGCAACATATTATCAGCCGACAAGACTTAAGTTATTGGGGCTGCTGAATAAGCCCAATTTTTAGCTAACGGAGCCCATTTTTGGCAAACGGAGCCCATTTTTTGTTCCCAATTTCTCAGTATGTGGCCGATTGAGAACAATTTTTTTAAAGGGACCGAATAAGCCCTACTTTTTAGGAGAATATCATAATGGCAAACGTAGATGATTGAGACCAATATCCAGCAAAATTGGCTCAATCAGTTCAATCAGTAGTGGATTCACGGGGGACGCCTCCTCTCCTCAGGGATTCGATCCCCTGTCGACCCAAAGGTTCCCACTTTTGTACAACTCTGAGATATCCATTTTTGGATGACTGACCTTAAAATTTTTCAAAAGCCGATTTTGGCTCCATTATATTCTAATTTTGAGGGGGGGGGGGGGGGGGGGCGACCTTGTTTTTTCAAAAATTTTGACGCAGAGGTTTGGCCAAAACAGGGTCTTTTGAATGATTTGAGAGGACTCAGAAAATCAATTAGGTCGAGCTAAAAAAAAAGATCGAGAGAAAATTGAAAATCCCCCCCTCGACGAGAAATTCCTAGATCCGCGGCTGAGTTCAATAATTTTTAAGCGACCGAAACAAACATTAATTCTAAGGATTGGTAGGCAACAGGTAGCACAGCAGAGTTCTTGGCTACTCAATGAGTCGGTTCAGTTGCGTCGATGAAATTGTTTTTGTACAAAATGGTAAAGGGTCTGAAGGAGCACGATTTTTGGTCACTAATTTACCATGGAAAGGGATGAATGAGCCCAATTCAAAAAATATTGAACTACCAGTTGAGCACCGCTGAGTCCAGTTTTTCGGTGACACGTTGGGCTCATAGATTAATTTAGGGACATATCGTAGAAATATGTAGGTACCAACAATTTAGTACAATTTTAGGGATCAATGGTTCTAAAAATTGCGCTCTGTCCTATATATACATATCATATGATAAAAAACTTTTGAGTTTGTTGAGTTTGTTTATTGGGGCCATCACTGCTGTCAGTGATCCTGGATTGATTTAATTAAGTACCGGCCAAATCCATATTGAAAGCGTTCGTTATCTAAAACAGTTGAAGTTTTTATGATTTGAAGTGCAGATCGAGATTTATTTATTCAGATTTAAAGTACCGATTATTCGGTTTTCACATGGCGCAACCAACAGGATACGGAACGGAGACGGGAATAGACCTACTTGGAAACACGGCGTTTTGAATGAGTAAGAGCACGGAGGCCACGTTGCTATGGGAGCACTGGATCGCTCGTTTTACCTGGGGGTATAAGCAAAGCTTGCATTCAATCCTACGGCTTCTCATGTCGATCGGACATTGGCAGCAACTCAAATTGCGCTGCTGCCGGCGGATGTGCCACGGAAAAAAAACGCGTGGAGGCGGAACAAACGCTTTTTTCAAATTTGCATTTTTGTCTAGGGGCGCGGGGCCAGGATGAACTCCACAATTGGAAAACCCACGTTGAATTGGCGAATACTAGATACTCAAGAGTACTGGAAGAGTTCGAGGCTGTTTTCAAGGAACGAAAAAATCGAAACTTACAAAGTGTTGTCCAGAAAACAGAGAGGCGGCGAGACGTTCGAAATGTTCCATTCCGTACTAAGCGGGCTGGCGGCACGGTGCGATCTGGGAACGCTGGAGCGCAGAATACTACTGGATGTATTTATCGTGAATATGTCTAGCAAGGAGGCGCAAACAGAACTCTGCGGATCTACCAAATCCCGTGATTTACCGGATCGCACTATTGTATGAACGAGGGGACACATACGCCAAATCTTACAAAGTTTCCAGTGGAGGGCTCGCTACGGCGCCGGTAGGGGCACTGAAGATAAAACGGAACCAGTGAGCGCAATCCGCGTTGGATATCGAAGATCAATGCAACAGTGCAGACGGGGAGTATTGAGAGGATATAATCCCGGTGAGCCGAATCGTAAATGTTTCAATTGCAATCAGAGCAGACATACAACGGACCGCATTGCGAGGTGCCCGGCGAAAAACGCCGCATGCAATTTGTTTTTTAAAAAACGGTTTACTATGAGCGCATATGTCGAGCCCGAAAAGCCACGGTAATAGACGCGTGGGCCGTTTTCATGAGGAAATAACCGAGGGAGATACTCATCAGGATCAGAACGGGAACGCATCGCACTACGGAAGCTCCGTCGGATGGGTGAACAACCCAAATGAAGCAACCCACGGATGAGATTCGGACAGTTCGAACAATTAAATTGTTATGACGATCGAGCGGAAAAAAGAAGAGGAACTGAAAACAGCGGGTGCGAAACAAGCGCTCGAAAATTATTGAACAACCCACCCAAGCCTGGATTGATAGCAGATCGCCTATATCCATTTTTACAATTGGAGAACTCAAAGGTACCTTAGGGAAGCTCCTGCCGATAGATCAGAAGGACAATCAGTTCAAAGATTATGGAAACAATCTCTTGGAGCTGATACGGAAGTTTACCGCGACTCTTCACTCCAACGGATGGACGACCCAGGCATCCATCAATGTGATCTGAGGCTGTCGTCCATCAGTCATCAGTAGATATCTGATGCCGGCATTGGGACTCATGCTAGTTAAGGCGCTAGCGGAGTAAGGAATACTCAACATCCAGGGGCAACCGGACACCGAGGCCAAGGGAGATGACTTTGATGACTGGCAGAAACACTTCAGTAAGCAATTTCAAAACCTTTTCCAAAGGGTAGGGCGCATACCTAACAATAAAGTTCAAGCTGAATTCTTCAAAAATTTATTGCGTCTCTAGCAAAAGAACCGAAAAGTGCCTATCACAAAACAAGGTAATGTAGATAAAGAAATTGATAAGCTACCTGCACAAGGGCACATTGAAAAACTGCTAGAGAGCTCGGATAAATGTTTTGTCTCGCCGTTCGCGATCACAGTTAAAAAGGACAGTTCAGTAAAATCAGCATTGGAATCAAGAGAGCTCAAGAGAGCTCTGTCCATAAAAATAAGTAACAAACACTAAATATTGAAGAATTAATGAACATTGTTGGGCAAACAATACTTGAGAGGAAAAAAGGGATGTATTTGTTACTACTATAGACCTAACTTATGCGTACGGTCAACTGCCACTGAACGTGAACACCAGCAAAAAATGTAAACTTTCCTTAGTGGGAGAAAAATTCAACCGTACGTACCGTTTTAAAACGGGATTCTACGGATAAACAATGATGCAGAAACTCAAGCTGCGAAAATTCAACGTATCATTGATCAAATTGGACGCGATTCTTTCCGGATTTCCCAGTGAGCACGCTTTCATTGTTGATATCTTAGCTGTATCAAAAAATTCCGGACTCGAGCATATTGTTTTGGTTGAGAAAATCCTGAAAAAACTAGACACAGAAAACATGGCGCCGAAATTGGAGAAATGCAAGTTCGTTGGCTAGGAAAAAATGTGAATGGTTGGGACACCTCGTAGAAATTCAGGCGTCACACTTTTAGCAAGAAAACTGACCCAATAGATAAAATAAATCCCCCAAGACTTTGTCGCAATGAAAAGATTTCATGGGATTGATACACAGCCTACACAAGTACTTTCCGGTGCTAGCGGAGTATTCAGTGCCGTTGTGTCCATTAATTAGTGAGAAAAATGATTTCGTGAGGACAAACGAATGCCAATTGGTATTCGAAACACTGAGAAAGCAAGTAGCGAATATCATCTAATTCAAGCACTTTGACATCGAAAGGTACATTCGAATCGGTTGTGATGCAAGCCATAACAGTTTAGAAGCCATATTAGAACAACTCGGCCCCAAAGGATAGCACCCAATTTCAGTGGCATCTCCGTTTTTAAACGCGGTGGAGAAAAAACTTTCCAAACGGACTGGAAATTTTAGCAGTCGTATTGGGCTCAGATTACTTTAGAATTTGTATATTTGGTAGGCGTTTTACAGTCGCTACGGATCATAAGGCGCTGTTGCCAGTGTTAAAGGGAAATAACAGGAAAAATAAAAACAATTTTCAGCCGATTAGAATAATTCCTTTCGATTTTCAAATTGTTCACATGCCAGGGGCAAAAGTCGGTTTACCTGACTACCTATCAAGGCGCTCCGTCGGTGACGCATCGCGTGTTAGTGTATAGGATAACACATTTACGGTTGCTAAAACAGACTCAATTAGTAATTCCTTTGTTTACGAAAAAATAGAAAACACCCCGGAGCAGAGAACTCCAAACCAAAAATATCGAATGTTTCAGCCAATGAAAGTGCAGTACGCAAATTCGTTTGCAAAATTCCACCAGAGGAGGGCCGAAAACCATGTGCTCAAACATCAACCAATCAGATGGCAGAGTCGGCATATGTCGTTGCAACGACCGAAAATCCTTCCATTCCAAAGTTAGAAAATCCTTCCATTCCAAAAAGTTGTATTTTTTTGGACCTATTCATTTCCAATGATCAGCATTAAGTTGAAGAAATTAAACAAATTTTTATTGAAACATCCAGATTTTACGAGCGGGAGCAGCAGTGAGATTGAGGTGGTGGACGCGTAATTGGAAGCTGTTATTTCAATTCCATCAGCGTTCGGTTGTGAAATAGTTCCGCCGGCTTATCCAGCTATTGTGGTGATGAGTTTCATCTCACGAGATTGAAAAGTAGTTTCAGAAAGTGATGACCTACGAGAAGTATTCAGTCTTAAGTTATTCGAGGCGAACTTTTAAGGAGACTCCACAAAAGAAGGCGATCAAGGACATGGTGGAAGGAAAAGACCCTGATCTGTTCCGGAAAGTCAGAGCAATGGGAGAATTTCTGGGCCAACATTCAAACGACTTCCACGAAAAGGAGAACTGTCTGTGGATGAACGAACGCCTCGTCGTCCCACTACCACCTAGGACGCGGTGGTTGATAGGATGCACACTTTCCATCGTGGATGGAAACATGTTCGACGCGGCAAGGGACGTGTGGTTTCCTTACCTACATATAAGTTTGGTGGCCGCCGACGACTGATGCCAGTAGTGAACCGCTGCAGGTAAAAGACTTGCATCAATGTGTGCGATAAGGCTTAGACCAACACGGTACTCAGAAACCTCACAAAAAACCGTCGCTTGAAAAGCTTAATTGGGAGACATTTTTACAACAATTAGCTGCATGTTTACATACTGAAGACACCTTTACCAATCGAATGCGTCATCCGACACCGACTAACGGGAACGAAAAGTCGGACACTGAGTTTGACGTGGAGCATTGAACCACCCGCGGAGGTTAGCGGACGATAAGTTGGTCAGTAGGCCTTGAGAATCTTAAGACACCAAGCGTGCGAGCAAAACTAGCGGCTCCAAAGGCGCCTAGGAACCGAACGCCGGAGGCACGTCGAGCCAACCGAGCAAACGGATAGAACTATTGTTCCAAAGGTATAAAAAATAAATCAGAAAATTGATAAAGAGTCTGAACTTATCTTGTCTCTGAAAAATGGGTCTGTGCTGAGGAAAAGCAGTGTTGCGGGAAAAGCTATGCGGGCGCTGACAATATCGCCTAAGGGAAATACGCGAAACCACCTACGGTTGAAATGTTCAGGCGAAAACTGGACAAAGAACGCCTGACTATGCCAGGGGAGATATGTTTCAAAATGAAAATCCAACCACTGTCAAAACTACAAAAATGGGATGATAACAATGATTCAGATTCAACCTCAGAACACGAGCTTTTACGATTGCCCTGCGAAAAATCGATGTTACAAAATGCTATTGGTCGGAGAAAGCTCAAGCGTCGATACAAAGGTCGGAGAAAGCTCAAGCGGTGCGGCGGCGACACCGAAGGAAAACAAGAAAGTGCCTACGGATAAGAACGATGCCGACGGACAAAGGCGTTATAGGGAAACTGAGAACCAAGACGAAGCAGCGCTTAAAAAAATAGCGAATAAAGCACCGAACGTGAGCGATGAGTGAGCTGCGACGACTGCGAAGGGATCGAAGAAGAAGGCGGGACGACCTAGAAAGCACCGACTAGTGTCATACTCGAGTCAAGACCGGCAAATTTTGGTCAAAACGGGGTGGCGGAAAAATTCCAGAAAACCAACGGCGGTAACGAAACTCGGGGGAATGATGATCGATAGTGTTTTCAAGGCGGGGAGAAAGAAGGGGGAAGGAGCACGGGCTGGAAAGGGATACCAACTAAAGTTCGGACGTGCCATCCGATACCGGGATACCGGAGAAGAAGTTAAACTAAAACTGTGAAACTCTATGCCCAGGGTGAAGGTTGACCACTGGTCTAAAATTCAATTGAATTTCTGTTTTGTGTAATTTTAAATTACAATTTAATATTAGTAAACTAGAGGGAATGTCGTATATATACATTTCATATGATGATTAGTATCGAATTTGTTGAGTTTGTTTGTTGGCGCCATCGTTGCTGACTGCGATTGTGATGCAACTTTTCGACCTGTGCCCCGATAAGTCAAAATGTGCACTGTCAACTCAAATCAACTTGAAGGAGTGCACTAACTATTTAATCGATTTTCAAAGTGTCACTATATCTGTGCTCGACCTGCAAAAGGACAGTCGAGACAGGAGATTATGTAGAGAATCAATTTGAAACATACCTCAAAAACGGTCGAAACGTACCTCAAAAAGGTCGATACATAACTCGAGCAGTACTTCAACCGAACTTTTCTCGATCAACTGTCCTTTCAGATTTCGACCGCGCTCGTGTATCTTCCAATTAACCCCAGCCACTACTCTCGCTACAATAAAAATTGGTACCATTGCTACCCCTGGAAACGTGGAAACTTGGAACATTAAAAACCACTCAATCATTTTAAAAACCAAATATCATTTTGTTAAAAAAACTCAAGTTTTCTTTTAGAAAAAGCGGGTTTGTGTCTGAGCGTTGACAAGACCGCCATCTGTCACTTTCCCTTTAGTGAGGGGGGACAGGAGTACCACTCCTGCTGGCGACTGGGGGATGACACTGAGGCATCTTGCAAGACAGTGGAGGGCACTAAGATCTTCTGCGACATGAACAACCAAAGATGCGGTCAGTTAATCAGTTACTCCATTCAAAGAATATTTCATGATATGTTTGGGCACGAATCGTTAGCTTCACCAAGTTACAGCATAATTCAGTTAATAATCAACTACAATCCCTACCCAGTGCATCTCTGAAGAAATTCTATAAGTTAAGTCTCTATCATATAGTCCACTCCAACTACGAAATCGTACTAGCCTAAAAAGTTCATTCAATTCTAATAACTAGTTAGAAATCAATTCTGGACTGATTTTTGTATAATTTGCATAATTATCGACGGATAGGTTTTGAACTAAACCAAAACTGCTCGTATCAGGGCGAAGCCCTGAGTGTTCCGTTTGCCTTTTAAGGTTTATGGAGCAGTAATAATTAAAAAAATTAAATGTAATAAAACAAAAGGAATTTTTTTTTTAAAGTTTGAAATTTTTTATGAAAATTATCCCCCCAGATACCATATAAAGTACAATAGGATAGATTTCACTCCTTGTAACAAATCAATTATGGCAAATAAACTTCTTTTAACCAACTTGGAACGATTTCTGAGAAAGATTTAAACAATTCCGTCAAAAAATGCTAGTTAAAAAGTCGAAAGTTGTAGAAAAAAACATACCCCGAGCACAAATATTCCGTTACTTTCGTATCGAAAGTCGGAACAATAAGATGAAAACAAACGCATTCTATGACAAGCATTCTCAACTAAACCTGGTATTCAACTTGTGAACAACCTGCCACCTTGATAGAAAAAGCGAACACTCTCATCCCTACAATTAAAAGACAATTCAAGCAGTAAGGCCTGCCTCTACAAAGTCACATCTGATTAGCTGAAAACAAATTCAGTTTAACCAAGTGAGCAATCTGCGCCCCAAGTTGATTTAGGAGGAGATTGTTCCTTTGGTCCACCCACATAAATTACAATCGTAGTTTTCAACATTCAATTTTTTTAAACTATTTTTTCAATGATGTCATTTTTTCAAGTTGCACTGTGAAGTATTAATAAAATCTACCAGAATAAAAAACACCCTAATGCGTATAATCTATCGCACAAATAACTTGAAATGGAAGTTTTGTTTAGGATGATGCCAAAACATTTAACTCGTTATAAGATATAAGAAATTGCTTAAAAAAGGTTATTTAATTGAAAAAGTAAAGCTGAATTAAATATTTAAATTTTTGTTGCAGTAACCTTCACAAATTTTGCGATCAATGTATTTCCATCGACAGATACCCAAATTGTTCTGCGTAGTTTTCTAATGCGAGAAAATTCTTTTTTTGTTCAGACTTTGCTAACTAAAGACACGGACTTTTTAACTTGCCATTTTTGACGGAATCTTTTTATATCATTCAAAAATTATTGTTGACTTGAGCTTAAATTTGAAAACATATTCACTTTTGATCTTTTTTTTGTTAAGTTATGGGGGTTTAAGGATTGCCAAAATGGGACAATTAACGAGCGATTTATTTCGAGCTACTAACGCGTAAGCGGAGATTTAATCCGTCTTAGAAATCGTTCCAAACTGGCTGGAAGAAGATTATTTGCCATAATTGATTTTTTACAAGGATCAAAACCTATCATTCCGTTTTTTGTATGGCGCGTGGGCGATGACTTTCACAATAGACCTCAAGTTTTAAAAAAGTTTCTTTCTATTTCACGTCTTTTTTTTTTCATGTGATTACTGCTCCATAGACCTTAAAAAATAATCGAATACAAGCAGTGTTGTTAATTTTTATGAAACTTTGGAACCGTTAGGGAAATTAAAGACAACAGTTTGTTTATGTTCAAAATTTTTTTTAAATGTTCAAATACTTTATAAAATTTTTTTAAAAATTTTAATTACCTTTTAATAAATTTAAAGTATCAACAAAGCTAACTAAATTCACAAAACTTCCAATAATTGAGAAGTTTTTTGAGTTTACCTCTAAAAACCTGTTGAACCAAAAAAAAATTCAAGCCAAAAAAGATGTTCCAAAGTACGACAGATATTAATTGCAAAAAATGCATACTTGAAAAACTTCAATTTTTCTTTTTCAATTGCACGAATTGACGGCTCTCTGCAATTTGCACAAAAAAAACAGGAAGAGCTAAAAAAAAACAAGCTCGTTGCAGTAAAGTCTACTGTATCCAAGTTCTTAAATATCTAGCTAGGTTCAAAACTTTTCTAAAATCTGAACTAAAAGTTTTTTTCAAGAGACCAAAACGCAACTACTTCTGTTTTGAGCTTTTCTCACACAGAAACTCAGGCAGGTACCACAAATAATCATCGAAAGGTTTGAGCAATGTATTATATTATAACCCTTCCAGTGGTAATTCGAACAACTTTTCCAACGAAAATTTTTCCAGTGTCGAGAAAAACCCGTTCGAATTTTTTGAGTCTTACCCTAGTTTTGAGCCATTACTTGATAAAAAATTTTTTTCGCTTAATTATAAAAAACCTGGTTTAGGGAAGTTTTTAAGTACTTTTGATTTTAGGTACAAAACTCTTCCTAAAATCTAACATAGATGTCCTTTCCGTCTGGAGAAGAAAAGTTGAACTTCTTCTGTTTTGCTTCATCCAAACTACCATTCCTGGTCAGATCGTGGACGGCTTTTTATGATCCAGAGTTTTTATAACAATTAGGCAAATCGACTTTCTGAAACTATACATGAAAAGTTGGAACCAGTTTGAAACTGGTATTTATATCCAATTTTTTTATGGATAAAACTATCTCTATAATATATTTCTAACTAAACCAATCATGACTCCTACACTCACATTATTTGTAAAGCTGAAACTCTTCATAGTTTCAGCAACAGAACAAAATAAATACAACTTAGCAAACAGTCGTTCTCCTTCAAAAACACTCGTTCCTGATATCTAACTTGCTAAAACCGGTAACCCGAAAAAAAGATAGCGTGACGAACAGACGGTGTACTTCATCTGAAATTCTTCATGAGTGAGCCACCCCGGACATAAAATCATCACTTGCGACCAAAAAAACTCTGGTGCGAGCAAATTTAGATTAAGCAAGTTAAAAAGAGAAAAAAGATCAGAATCACATCACAAAGTGTTCAATTGTATTACAAATTTAATGACTTTGTCTCTACGTCTCAATAACTCTAATGGAAACAACCAAACGAAACAGATTATGTCAGATCAAAACCCGAAGAACAGACTAAGCCTCTATATCGTGAATTGACCAAGACTGCAACGATTAGTTTTATACAAAATTCTAAATGCAGTAGATTTTCATTCAGTAGCATGAACAAAATTAGTTGGAGCAGTAAAAGTTCATTTCTAAGCCGTAAACTTCTCAATATTGCGTGGAAGTGTTGCATAACAATACAACGACTGATAAAAAGATACAACGAAGGTTTAAATCTGCAGTAACTTTAAAACTTTTGTAAAATTTAAATCTAACTGAATAAAAAATTCAAAAGTTACTTAGTAAATCAATTTAAAATTTGTTTTAATAAGTTTATAAAAAGTTCCTTGCTTCTAAAAGACTCACATCCTCATTCTCGCTCAGTCAAGATTCCTTGTTCTTTCATCTAAAACATAACCATACTCATTTAAAAATCAAAATCATTCAAATTTTTAATATCTAAATCAACCCTATTAAAGTTTATAACCTTAAACATAACTGAAACCTTAAACAAAAAAACTGTCAAGACCTAACCGTGTTCTGTGATAATCTATGTTTTTTCAAGCGAGACCATTAAGGATATCCTCGGATCTTCAATTTTTTACTCAATTATAAATTTTAATTCATTCAAAAACATTTGATCATCGAGGCTTTCCTTGGATCAATCAGAAAACTTTTGTTCTCCCCGCCTCCTAGTAAAAATGAAGTCAAACGTGGATTCAATCTCCTACCCATACCATCGACCTTAGTTAATAGAACTTTTAGAACAACTAACCATTCTAATTAGGATAAACAGTGAAGAACTTCTGTTACTCATCCATCACTTGAACCCCTCCTCTTAGGTGAACCAGGCTTAAGCACATCATAAACTTTGTATGATCTAAAATAATACCTAACGAATTACTTGTGTTCTAATTATACCTGTAACCTGTAGATTGGCTTTCTATTTTCCAATCCTCGATCACAAATCACAACTTTAAGTAAGATTAAGTAATTTTTTCTTAAAACTAAAACAGAACTTAATCACCGAGAAAGTAAAACATCATTCTAACGAATTGATATACACTCTCTCTCCAACCCTTCTACAATTGACAACCTATGTTTCAAGGTTAGGATAATCACACAAAAATTGTTAGAACTAACAGTTTGGGAAATAAGAAACCTAAGCTCTGGATTTTGCGACCATCGTTCTAACAATTATAACAAGAGATAATCTAGAAAACAAACAAACCTTGGTTCTCCCTAATTGTTTAATTGAAAGCGAAATATACGATCTTGTGACTACACCACATAAGCAAAAATTAGGCTGCATCAGATTGAAGAAACATCAAGAAAAAATGCAATTATCACAAAATAAAAACAAATTATCTGAAAAAGTTCCAAAATACGAAACGCATATTCGGAATCTGACGCAACTACAATACAAAGACTTCAAAATCTTGGAAATTTAAATGACGACGAGAACAAAAAAACGACCAAAAAAAAATTCCGAACCAGGATCCACAACAGCATCATCTATTAAAATTGATTGCAGAAAAAAAAATTTTAGCTTCGTAAGCCAGTAAGACTCTATAACTGGAATTAATTAATAAGGCATCATGAAAGTTACACATTAAACGTAATTCCGCACAAAAAATGATTCTATAGAACGAATCAATTTTGGCAATGATTCTATTCTTCCCTTTTTCATTCACTCACAAAGCGATTCCGCTAGAGGACAAGTACAACTTTGCCATAATCTAACTCTAAGTTTGTTCAAAAATGAAATAGCCCATGCAGGCAAGATTTTCCTGAAGTAAAATCATAAGACAAGAAATCGATCACTACCTACGAGGCATAATGAAAATCATTTCACATTACGGTATATTTACATTTGAACTTTTACCATCATCAAATCATCAAATCAACCACCACACAGAATAAAAAGAGATGATATTGAATAGTTTTTTCAAAAAATTTCACAGATTAAATCAAAAACATTCAATATCAAAACTCATTAAAAGCGGAACTCAATTTCCACAAATTATGTTTTCTCTAGCATTTATAATTATATTTCTATTGTAGAATCGAATGAAACAATTTTACGTATCACCACCACAAACGTCTGGACACGTAATAGTAAGGTAAAATCAAACCGTATCTCGCGACCTTTTGATTCGTTTTGTGAAACACTCATTGATAATTAAAAATCACAAAAAATATTAATTGACCCTCAAGGATTTCTAGCAGTGTTTATTAAAGAACAATTTAGTTCAAATTTCCCCAGCAAGAAAATAATTTTAGCAAAAACAAACAACTAAACAATTTCAGCAGACAAAACAAATTAAGTATGGGACCTGAATGGTCTCAATTGTTGTTTTTTAACTTCACTAACAAAATTCCTAGGGCAGCAATTGCCACTTTCTCCGTACACAGAGATTAATTAAAATTAACTCCACTCACAACTGACACCACATCCTTAAACTATAATACAAAATTTAATGATAGGATAAATCATAATACTTTAAATTCAGCCTATATAAATACCGAGAAACTCCTAAAGAAACTAGCAATCTGGCACAAAAAGATATCCAAGTTTCATCACACTTTGCAGACTTCGCGAACGAAGAAACAGTTGAAACACTTATTTCTTCTATTCATTCAACACTTACCACATCACATAACAGAAATACTCCTTTCCCACAAACGACACTACAATTAACAGTTGAACTAGCCGTTGTTCCAGAATATTCCCATGTGGATTATCAATAAAAAAGACCAAAAACTAAAAAACGCCAATTTAATAGGTAAAAACACGCAAACAGCAATATTTTTGCTCATCAAAATTATGATTTTTTCGCAAATAATAATATTAACAACCCTCTAGCAAACCCATTTTATACAACACGAAATCAATCTCATGAACAAAACAACACTCAATAGATACCAAAACGAGTATCTCAATCAGTATTTTTAAGGATAATTGAAAAACCCCAACAGACCGAATATAATGGAATTATCTCACCAGTAGTTATAAAACAACAACCCAAAAGAAAAACACAAGTGTCAATCCAGTATTTATTCTCGCTGAAATTGATCTAGAGGCAAGACATATAAATTCTCTAATTGATGAACGCAATTGGCCCAAAGAATAGAACAAGTAATACTTACAAAAAAAAACGGACAATACTAAACCACCGACGATTTGAATAGCGCACACATTCAAATGCTATTAGACGAGCAATCACATCTAGCAAGAAACTTCGTTATTGAAAATCAGCAATAAAAACTCAATAGAGCATTCTATGGTATATCTAAAAAACCAGCAGCTTTTATGACTAAAATCGTTAGACCGCTATTTACTGGTGCTTTCTTACGGTCAAAAACAAAACAAGAAACGTTGAAAGTTCTAGACAAACATCACCAAATCGTATAAAAAGAAAACGTGAAAGCAGATCGAGGTAAATCACATTTTTTCCTCACCCGTATAAAATTCCTTTGACACATTATTTAAGGAATTACAATCATACGTTGAAATCACGAATCCATGCAAGTGTAAAACTCCAACCACCATAAAATAAAAAGAAAATCCAAGAGTTCTTAGAATTGATAAACTTTTAACTAAACATGTTCAGAAAATGCAGCTATATCTCAGACAATAGTCTTGGACAAAAAAAACCATTTTGAAGGGACTTTAGAACATCAAAAACACTTCTCACAGAACCAATTTGAAAAACAATTCCAGACTCAAACCAAATATTTTACACTATGCACGCTCTGGCACTCATCTAGAGGATAAACTAAACTTTATATTTTATTTAAAATTAGCTGTTTAACTGAATTCTCCTAGTGAAGTAATTTTCGTACAAACGCAAAAAACTAATAATAATGTAGTAAATGCAATTATGAAGTAAAAATTAGTAATGCAAAATAAATTAAAGATAACTAAATTTTTTTTATGTGCATTTTTGTAAACTTTGTAAATTATTTGTAAATTCTCAATTTCTCGCCCACATTTTACGCACTCTTTCCCCAAAAACCGAGTAACACGCCCACGTAAAATTGTTTACCAAATGAGTATCAACTTTCTGATAATAAATGATGACAACTTTAACTTGCTTTCACGCGTTTCAATCTTTTTCTTAACCAGGTTGGATGAAGTTATAAAAAAAAGCTTAAGCTAATCAGTGCACCTTATTAACGCCACAAAACCAATCGCATGTATGAGAAAGTCTCACGGTACCTAAACCAGGTGAACTCCAGGTTAAAACTGGATACATTATGCTTTTGGAACCCACTTTCAAATTTTATTGAAATCACAAAAAACACCAAAATATCAAAAGAAAAGTCCAAAAAAAAAACATTTTGTTATTGATAAAAGGACAGAATCAAATGTAAAAAGAGTGAAAACCACCTGATCAAAAAAAATGTTCAACGCGAAAAGAGATTCTGCTCAAAGAGACGGTAAAATATTACTACCTCAACTGGCTTAACCCACCAGAAGGACGTCTTGAGCATGTTCTATAGCCGACATTACCACCCGCGCTACACAACGCTTAAGACACGCACTTCTATTTTGACGAGAGTAGCTCTAGGGTGAGCGACTCTTTTAAAATGAGTAAAATTAATTGAAAATGCTTTTGCGAAAACAACTTAAAAAAATATCATTACTGAAACTGACTTCACTTACAAGATCTGACCATGCAATGTAAAAAAAAAGATTTCTTAGAGCAAAAGAAACGAGCCGCAAAGGGAGATGAAAACTGGATGACTTTCCATTATGGAATGGCAAATCTATTGGTTTGTTGCCCTAGTCACAATACTTATAGGATTTAAAGTACGGACATAACATCGCAGCAAAGATACCCATTAAAGAAGAACAATGGCCATCTCGATGTTGAACTCACATACGATTCCTAGTCACTTGGCGCTTCGCTCAAAGATGTCAAACTCCACCTAGCTCGTAGTCTCGCTTTAGCCTAATGAGATCAACACATCATTGCATAAACCTAAAATCTTGACATGATCTTTCAAACATATCTAGGATAAACGAGACCCACTTCTGGAAAACAAACGACTGTACCCCTTCTCTCCATGAAGACAAATACTCCACATTACGAGCAACTGTTTCTCTCTCTCTTGATTCACACAGATACTACTTCAAAAGAATCTATTCCAAGAATCAAGAAGTTTTCCCATCCATCCTTCATTACAATAAACATTGTACTGAAGACTCTCTAATTCCGGATGGATGGAACCAGTTTAAAGCTAGTACTTATATCCAGTTATATTATTGATAAAACTATCTCTACAAAACCATTCTAACTAACCAATCATGATCCATACCTAACACTTACATTTATTTGTAAAACTGAAATTATTCATAGTTTCAGCAACAGAACAAGAAAATATATAACTAAACAAATATTCGTTGTACTTCAGAACAGCTCCTTATATCTAACTTGCGAAAACCAGTAGACACTAGGTCTAATGAGGATCGGAGATTTAAGAGTAAGGTTAAGAACGGTATCAGACAACGATGTTGCACGCTTCTATCCGGCCAAAAATAAGTGACGAACAGACTGCTTACATTATCCGGGATTACTCTTTGAATAGGCCACCTCGGACATAAACTCAAAAAATTATTGCTCTCAGAATACCAAAAACGCACCTTCGTCTGTTTTGAATCTTTCTAACACGCAGGTGCTACAAACAATCATCGAATGGTTCAAAGTTATATGTTAAAGCCCTTTCAGTCGTGGTTCGAGCGGCACTTCGAACAAAAAATTTTCCAGGTTCGAGAAATTTTGGTTCGAATGTTTTGAAAATTAAGCCTAATTTTGAGCAAGTAAATCGCCATGTTTGAAATTCTTCTTCATTAGTTTTGAAAAATTTGACTAGAAAAAGTTTGTAAATAGTTCTGACTTTAGATACAAAACCTTCAAAAAAATCTAGATTTATGTCTTTTTGTATGGAAATTAAAAATGGAATTCTTCTGTTTTGCTTATTCAAACCATCTTGATAGTCAAATTATGGACGGTTAATCATGATCTAGATTTAATCTATCATTTTCACAGATCGACTGTCTAAAAAGAAAAAGGTTATGCATCAAAAAGCTTATTGTTGTTAGGATAACGACCATTCACTCTTTTCTGAACAATTAATGTTTCAAACAGGGGCGGATCTAGTATTTTCTCGAGAGGGGGGCGGATTTAGATAAAAATTTTAGAAAATTTTGTCGACCATTTTTTTAGGTCGACCGAACTGACTTTTCGAGTTCTCCCTAAAATCGGTTTAGTCCCCTTTTTTGGTAAACTCTTTTGCGCCGGAGGCAAATTTTTGAAAAAACAATCCAAAACAGGCATTTTTGGCATTCTGAAAAGTTTTGCCCAAAAAAGTGCGTTTTTTCGGCGCGCGCTCCCCCCTCAAAATTAGTATTTCCTGGCGCACAAGGCACCTTCAGAAAAACGTTTGGTTTGATTGGCCTAAAATGGATTTCTTAAAAAGTAGCAAAGGGGGGATCCTTCGGGTCGGCAGGGGGTCGAATTCCTAAGGGAGGGTGTTCGCCCCCCCCGCCCCTAATTCCGCCCCTGCACTAAAGTATATTAAAGTCTGAAATTGAAGAATTGACTGCAAAAGAAAACTTATGCATTTGAAACCCTGCTGTTTGACACTGATTTCAAAAAATTGCATACAAACCAAAGAAAGTAAATAATCCGCCCTTTATAAAATCAAATACATACTGTACTAGACGAGAGTTAACCTAATGTCTAGAAAAATTTATATTTCGCAACTGAAGGGCCAATAAGTTTTTTTTTTTCAATCAGTTGATGTTTTTGCCTTTGATGAAACTAACTTTGGACTCTTTCAATCATTTGAGCACCTGAATGGTTCAGTTCGCTTTACGTAAGAAATCAAAAACTAAGAAACTAAAGATTCAGTTTTCTCAAGATTTTTATTTGCGCAGCAAAATATCGTAGAAATGGTTGTATGAGAGTTTTTTTCCGATTTATTTTCTGAGTTTTAGTGTCTCGTTTTATATTTGATTGCACGTAGATTCGATATCCAATTTTGCATTTTGAAAAAAAATTAAGCTGTATCTTAAAAAGAATAAAAAAGGGTAGAATCCTGCTAAATTTTTTTCTAATGTGACCATAAACAGTGGTTGGATTGGCTCCGAACAAACAAAAACACTTTTATAGTCAATTTTGGTCCCTAGAATTCGGATTTTGAGTAAATTTTTCGTCTCTAAACTTGTAGGTAACTTTCTCAAAATTAGTCGTTCCGAAATCAATGAACGATTGTTATTGTACTAACGGAAACTATGATGAGGTTATCAATATCCATTTTCTTCTTTTGACCTTGACTCTGAACTTAAGCTAGAATGGGTCAAAAAACTAAAATTTGTTCTCGGTCTTCTGACAAATTAAATAATTCAGATTGTCAGACAAAGTTCATGACTAAAAGTACAGCTATTTATTTAGAAGCTTTGAAACCAGGGGCGGATTTAGGGGAAGGCGGGTGGGCGGGGGGAGGGGAGCCTTTTTCCTCCCCCTCAGTGATTTGACCCCCTGCCGACCCAAAGTGTCCCCCCTTTGGTACTTTTTAAGAAATGCCAAAACTGGATTTCTTAAAAAGTACCAAAAGGGGGACAGTTTCGGTCGGCAGGCGGTCGAATCACTGAGGTGGGGGGGGGGGGGGGGGTGAGGGCGTCAGAAACCTCTCCCTCCCCCGTCCGCCTCCCTCTCAATCCGCCCCTGGTTTCAAAGCTTCTAAATAACTGTACTTTTAGTCATGAATTTTGTCTGCCAATCTGAATCATTTAGTTTGTCAGAAGACCGAGAACAAATTTTAGTTTTTCGACCCATTCAAGCTTAAGTTCAAGGTCAAGATCAAGAGGCCGGCTGAACGAAAAATGAGCCAGTGTTTGATTTTTCCAAGAAACTATCTGAAAGAAGAAAACGGATATTGACAACCTCATCATGGTTTCTGTTAGTACAATAACTATCGTTCATTGATTTCGGAACGATTAACTTTGAGAAAGTTACCTACAAGTTTAGGAACGAAAGTTTGACTCGAAATCTGAACTACAGGGACAAAATATTGACTAAAAAATTGTTGTTTTTTTTGTTTGGAGCCAATCCAACCACCGTTTATGGTCACATTAAATAAAGTTTAGCGGGATTCTACCCTATCTTTTTTTCTTTTTGAGATATAGTTTAATTTCTTTCAAAATACGTAATTGGATATCGAATCTACGTGAAATCAAATATAAAACGAGACACTAAAACTCAGAAAAAATATCTGAAAAACCTCTCATACAACCAATTCTAAGATATATTGCTGCACAAAAAAATCTCGAGAAAACTGAATCTTTAGTTTCTTAGTTTTTTTCCTATTTCTTACTTTCTTACGTAACGCGAAATGAACCATCCAGGTGATCAATTGAATTCTAGAGTCCGAAGTTAGTTTCATAAAAGGTATAAACATCAGCCAATCGTACAAAAAAGTTTACTGGCCCTTCAATAAGTTTTTCTAGACATTAGGTTAACTCTCGTCTAGTACAGTTTGTATTTGATTTTATAAAGGGTGGATTATTTACGTTTCCTTGAGATTATGTGCAATTTTATGAAACTAATGTCAAACAGCAGGATTTCAAACGCATAAATTTTCTTTTGCAGTCAATTCTTCAATTTCAGATTTCAATATACATTAGTGCAGGGGCGGATTAAGGGGGGGCGAGGGGGGCGGACATCCTCCCCTCTGGGATTTTACCCCCTGCCGACCCGAAGGATCCCCTATGCTACTTTTTAAGAAATCCAGTTCAGGCCGACCAATACAAAACTTTGGCGCCAATCTATACTGGTTTTAGGGGGGAGAGCGCGCGCCAAAAAAACACGAATTTTTGGTCAACATTTTTCAAAAAGTGGCTAAAAATGCCCTTTTGGGATTGTTTTTTAGAAAATTAGACTGTTGCGCAGAAAATATGGTCAAAATAGGACTAAAACGAGTTTAGGGACAGCTCAAAAAAGCAATTCGATTGACCAAAAAAGGTCGATTAATTTTTCGAACATTTTTTTGAAAATCTGCCTCCCCCTTCTCGAGAAAATCCTAGATCCGCCCTTGCATTAGTGTACAAAAATAAAAGCAAATTTATGTTTTTCTTCTCTAAAACGCCTAACTTTAGGAACAATTTAAGAAAAGTTTTTGTTAGAATTTTATCGAAATTTTTGCCCCAACCGACTGCAAATGATCTAAGCTATCTTCTTTGTCACACTGAACAATGGGGAAATTTTGTTTATCCTACTCCGCTGATTCAAAATTTTTTCAATCCACATTGCAACCTATTAGAAATGGTAAAGACTGAAATTTTCCGAACCGGATTAAACTGGTAAGTGCTTCAAATCAAAAATTGAGACTGTCAGATAAGATAGTTTGGATAATTTGCAGTCTGTTGATGTAAGAATTTTGTTTAAAACACTAACAATATAATGTCAAAAATTGTTCTCAAAACTAAACTTTTTAGAGAGAAAATTCTGAATTTGCGTTACATTTTATCGTTCAGTGTATCTTTCCTTGACAAGTAATTTTCAATTACTAAATTGAATTGAGCAATGGTTCAATTTAGGGTAATTTTATACATATTTGCAGATTCGATCAAAAAGTCAGATTTCAACCGGGTGGACCAAACTGTTTTTCCTGAATGTTAAAATCAGTTTTCTTAAATGAGACACAAATATCAAAAAGGTTAGAAAAAACTCGGTTGGAGCAGAAATAAATGCATCCACATGCGAACACACTGTTTTGATGAGATCTCACTCAGATTGAATTATTGTATATTGGAAGCTCCAATCATGCAAAACCCAACATATTCTAGAAAAAAAAACACTAAAAAGGAGAGGTTGAAAACACAAGCATAGATTGCAAACCAGTACACTTGATGTAGATTTTGGTGATGAATTGATAATGAATTTTAATGACGAGAAAAGGTCGTTACATTAGCAAGGACTGTTCAATTTTCAACAATTTTCTGATTAATTGCGAAATTCCACCGCTTGTTAGTGATATCTGTATTATGATTTATTTTTATTTTGATAATTACCTTATTTCGCCAGATCGCATTAAGGCTTGTCACCTATTAATTTTTGTGCCCCATTATTGTTAAATTCTTGTATTTTGGGGACAAGGATGCGTTTTACGCCAGGAGGTTTTGTCTTAAAAAGTAGCGCGACAAAAAAAGAAAAACTTTTTTATATTAACACTCCTGCTGATCGGGATCTGAAACAAGAATTTGAGCAATTGGTTATGGTTACGACTAACAAAAAGTGCCGGGTTGAGAGTTTTTTTGCAAAAATATTAAAGGCTCAATGTCTTACCAGCCCATAAAAAATGCAGAACACATCGCTAACTTGACAAAACTAGCCGTTAAAAATGCTGGAGGATATCAAAAAGTGTTTCAGGGAGGGCACCTATAGACGTGGAAGCTGCAAGAAATCATTTTAAGAGTGCAAAAAAGATCAAAGAAAGATCATAAACATTATTGGAAGAAGTAGCACATATCAGTGAGAACAATTTGACTAGTAACAACGAGCCAGCGAGAAACGTTTCGAACTTAAGAACTCACCAGAGTGTACTGGTAACCAAAGCTAAAAAAAGTTAATTTCAACCAGTAAATGTCAACTGACCTTGACTCAAAAACTTTCTTTTGTTTTGCGGTGATGTGATAAGGAAAAGATAATTTAGGAGGACAAGTGGGCTCTTTACCGAGAGCGTTTTTGTTTTTCTTAACCTCCGTTTTCTTAGAAGCGTGACCCTTTTGTTCGTCCAACGAGAATACCTAAAGTGAAACCATTATTTATTGCTCTCTGAGAAACATGGTGGATGGATATCATTCATTTGTTGTAAAAAACATGATTGAAGAAAAAAGTGAGGATGCGCTTTTAAAAAAGAAAAGATCTCAATTTCTAAATGGAAGTCGTACAGTCTGAAACTGAATTTGTAGTTGTTACCAAAGCAGAAAAAAAAATTACAGTTGTGTTCTGTTTGGGCCATCAATTATTTTTTAAATAATTTTTTTGAGCAAAAAGAAAATCTTCTCGGCCAAAAAAAGTCATTTTCTGAAATTTCAACCGTCTGTGGTGATTTCCAAATCGATACAGCAAAATGAAAATAAATCGCAGAAGGTTTTTCAAATATCACAATGTTCAATTTTTATCCACAGAATTAAAACTACACAAGAATTACAACCGTATCAAAATCATGCAACAATCTTTGATTATCAAACTGCATCAATTCTTGCTTAACCTTTTAGTCAATAATAAATAAACATTATGGACTTTTAAGTGAAACTGATAATTCCGAAAAAATAAATTTTTTTTACAGATAATGGCAGAAATATGCAAAGCTGGAAAAATTTAAAACTCGAAACAAACATTGGATAAACCATTAAATGAGAACAAACATCACATATTCAAAGCACAGAGAAATAAACTAATCAGTATAATCCAAAATGGCGAGCAAAAACTCCACGATGATAAAATTGGAACAAACTGTTTTTTTTTGTAGTTTTTTTAATGCTTATCGGTTGATTTGCGGTGACCTAAAACTGAATCCAATTTTATGTGATGAAAATGATTTCAACACATTTTTTCTACTTTTGGCTTCAAGCTTGCCGAAAAACTTAAAGTGAAAGAAAAAACTTGAGTTTTTCCCGCCATGAAAAAAAAATTGTTTTGTACTCAATATTATATTTTCCTCGGAAGTTGTCAAAGCCCTTAGATCATTACAAAATCAAGGTTCCAAGAGGCATTATGGCAATAATAAAAACTTATTGAAATACTCACTACCAGTAATTGACAACGTTCAGCAAACAATTTCAATAAGTGTATTTCTGAAAAGTACTATCCCGATCAGTTTTAGATCGCAAAAATTATCCCCGCTGATCAAAGTTGTCACTCAAATTATCCCAAAATTTTTCAACCCACCAATTTCTAAAGTGCAACCTCTAATTTTTCAAAAAAAACTATTCAAAAACATGTTATCTTTCCTTTAAACGAAATAAAATTCTTTTTGGAAAATAATTTGTGTTACGGCCTACAAAATGATGCATTGATGGATTACAAAAGCTATGAAACGTAATCGATAGCGACATGTTTAACGATTAAACCTCACAAAAACTTTTGATACGCTCAGTCATGACTTGCTGCTGCAAAAGCTTGTATATGTTGATTTTTGTGGTGTTTTTTTTCAATTTCATTAAAAAGTTCCTAGATTATCATTAATCAAAGTTTCGTAATAATTTTACCAGAAACACACAAAAAAAAACTAGATATATTGTACCTCAAAATTCGCTTGTACGACCTTTTTTTTTTGTTTTTAAAATCGATATGCCAATAAGCTCGAAAAATTTAAAACGTACCCTGTTTGCTGATAAAACCTCTGTAATTACAGAAACTAAGCTTACTAGCCAGCAATTTATGACAGATATCTTGGTCAACATAGGTTTGTCGACAAAACTTGTTTGGGTTGGGAAAATGAAAATTTGAGTACTTGTAATTTTTCAGCTCGAAAAATTGATTCCACAGTTTCAAGAATTTTCAAAAAAAATTGGCCAAGTTTTCTATACTAGTTTATTAGGTTGGTTTGTATTTTGTAAAACCACAATTGTTTCTGTAACAGTCATCTACTTATGCCGTATATGAGATTAGAAAAAATAGGCCCTATAACCTATGGTTCAAGGGTCAGGGACGTTACCTCTTGTAGTTTTGCACCTCATTCTGTCGGAGACATTTAGGTTAGCCTAAGACATGAGACATCAAGATCATGTTACAGCTTAAGGCTGCTATCAAAATACCCCCCACTCTGAAAATAAGAACATCCCCATGGCTAATTCTTTAAATACCTGAACACGCAAACGCCGTTAGAAACAGGGTAGGAACTCAGGTAAATAACATTAGTTTTATTGGACAGTGGACCTTTGATCTATTTCAGATGGATCAAGCTAAAACACGCTGTCAAATGCACTCTAAAATCGAAGTTCATTATCCACTAAATGACCACAGCTCAGGAATCGATTAAGTGAAGTAATTAAGATAACTCGAGAAATAATGTTGATTAGTTTTAAAGCAAGAAGTTGGGCCACTTCACTCGTCAATCTGCCCAATCAAGGTTCTTTTTTGTCCAGCGATGACACTATCGCAAATATTCTCGGTGTTCTTTATCGGGAACAAGACAGCTCTACTCGAATGGTTTGATATTGAGCAAATTGTAAATAACAAGTTGACTCTTGGTCAACTTTCTGTCAATTTTTTTGCCAGATTAATCGGTTCTTCTGATTTTCTGATCTTTTTCATTTCGGTTACTGCATTAAATTTGAGCTTAACTTGGTCAATTCAATTTTTTCAAAAATACCACTTCACCCCAAAATCAAGATAAAACTTCAAACACATAAGTTTACGGTAACACATATAAATCTCAACTGGAGGAAATAAGTAAGTTTTAGAAAAAGAATATGAGACTTAATTGTTCAAAATTATCATCCTTGGACAATAATGTTAAGAAAAAATCGGAAAATGTCAGGAAGACAATGAAACAAAAATTATAACGAAATGACGTGTCACTCGTAGATCCTGCAGAAGCAAAGGTGTGCTACCAATTGTGCCCTTTCACAGCACAGTCAGTTAAACATCTCGAAAAATATACCTTACTCAAACATATAATATAAAGATAGAGTCTCATCTATTTCGTGAAGATTTTGAAGGTTTGAAATCAAACGAATATGAAAAAATCTCTTCACAACATTTCAATAATCAATTAGAGATCATGAGTTTGTCATGAACCTAGTTAATTATAGGAGCCCAACTATCTACTTTTTCTTTTGTTTTATCTTTTCAGGGCGGATGGCGTTGAGCTGAAATGCTCTTTCAACAGCCATTCTAGTGTACTTGTTGCGATGATTTCATTCATAAAGCAATGTTTCTGGATAAACGAATTCAAGTCCAGAGATCGCAAGACAGTTACGCTTTATATAGATTTCAAAAATGAAGTTAGACAGACAAAAAAAAGCTCAACGAGAAGATATCGGTACTACCATAACAATTTTAGCCTGGAACAAGAACTTTTTAAAATAACATCTTCAAAAAATGATTTCAAGAAATAGGATGAATTTTAGTATGAGTTCTTTAGTACTAGATGAAACACACAAAAATTAAAGAATCGTCGCTCAGAAGAAGAGAAAAAAGAGCTAGAGAGAGAAAAAGGCATTCGACTTTCAATAATAAACCATTTAACTCTTTGTATTCTGAAAACTTCACCATTGAAAACCTATCAATCAATAGTCCATAATGAAAAATCAATTAAAGAGTATGTTAAAAAGCAATTTCCGCTAGCTAACAAGCTAGGCCAGTTTGCCATATTTTTCAGCATGCCTTATAGAAAAAATAAAAATAAGCATTTTCGTACAAAAGACCTAAAATCTAGTAAAATATGAAATAAAATTTAGTAAAAAGCCTCACTCAGAAAGAGTTACTAAAAGAATTGTACATCAAAACAAATGCACTCATAAAATACCTGAGAAAAATTTCCGAATAATTTAACGAATATTTTTTTGGAACTAAAATTCTCATTCAACTGTGCTAAAAAGATTTCAAGAAAACTGCTAGAAACTTATCAAGTTTTGTTCTTTTCATGCGCTACTTACGCGTTTACAGTGTTTATCTTATCCTTGGGGAAACATAATTTGGCAGTCTCCCATTTGAGAGTTTGCTGAGTTGCAGAAGCTATCAAAACAAATTTATCAAAATTAGCAAAGATTTTGTCAAAATCATTGATTTTTCAGATCTGAAATAACCAAGAAAAACTAATTCGCAGATGTAAGTTAGATTTTTTTCAAATCTGAAATCAGCAAGAATCAAAAACTTTCATATCTGAATTTAGATCTGAATTAGGCCATTCACAAAGTATATCAACGTCATTTTAACTTTTCACAAATTTCAGATCTCAAATTTATATCTGAAAAAAAAAATATTTCAGATCTGAATTGGACCATTTACTAGGTATGGGTTGTTGATCTTCAAGAATTCGGCAAAAAAAACATATATTTCAAATCGTATGTCAAATATTAGCCAAAGCTCGCAGAATGCTTGCAAGAAATTGCATAATTGGGCTTCAAAATGTGCCCTCTCAGGCAGGGGTGGACGGATCTTGGATTTTCTCGATTAGGGGTGGAGGAATTTCAGAAAAAAATGCAAAAAGTGATGACAATTTTGTTAAAGTGAACTAAATTGAGCTTTTGAGCTCTTTTTAAACCTGAAAAAGGCCCTATTTGAATTTAAAAAAAGAATAATTTCACCGCAGGTGAAATTGTGAAAAACAGACCGCAAAAGACTTTTGGGAATTTGTTGGAAAGTTTTGGCCGGTCGATCATAACTTTTGTCTATATACTTATATATGTCTATATATTTTAGCGTTGGTAAAAAAGAGTTCGTTTCAGAATACAATTTTTCTTATTTTGGATAATTTTACTTTAGTCATTTTTCGATTTTATGTATCTTAAAATTGTTCGAGATATGTTTTAGTACCACCTTTTCCAACGTTCATTTCGAACACTCAGAGCATTTCTCCAGTGCAACCCGGCTCTTTTCTGGTAACGTGGCAGCTATCCAGTTCTAACTGGGACACAGTCACAGTTGTTCTGAACGGACGAGAGATGGGATCCACGTCCGATCAAGGTATATGATTCCCCTTCAAGTTACTAAAATCAATCTCCTACCCAAGTAGTAATGATTGGATTTTAGTAGCGGATGATTGGATTTTAGTCTATATGGATGAGGAAAATTTTTTTAAATTATTTCTTTAAAAAAGACCTGTAACATGAAGCATGATATCTTCGTTTTGCTAGGTGGGCAGGTTTTCCAGAATTAAAATTTTCTCACCAAATTCATTTTATGAGGCTTCAAAGCAATGAAAAGTCAGAAAAAAATTGAACCACAAAGTAAAAAAAATCAAGGGCAAAATCTTCGAAAAAACAGAACAACAAGTCCAACCCACACCCCCCCCCCCCCCCAAACACACACACACACCTATTACAATGAGTACATCTTGGCGCCGAAGTATCTTTAGAAAAACTGTATGCTTGGTCCGCCAAAATGAGTGTCACACTCATTTTATAGCACGAGCCTTGGGACCCATTAAGGCCGAGAGTTTTGGCGTTGAATCCCTAAAAGAGAGAGAGAGAGGGGGGGGGGGGGCAACCACAATTACGTTCGTTCTTTGGCAAAACTTGTTATCACCAATTCCAGTATAGGTAAAGTAGGCCAATGATGCAATTAACCAAAATATAAATGTGTGGAAGTAAAAATGGCTCGCACCTTATCGTTTTCACAAATTACCTTTCTTCTTTTCTTATCGTTATAATATATTTTTTTTCTTTTTAGCTGTTTCTTTTTCAAAATTTTGATATTTTAGAGTATACACTGACTGGTCTGGCAACTGGCACACTGTACGTGGTCCAGTTGTTTGTCAACTCCTTCGGAAGACGTGATCCAAATTTCTATTCAATGGAGTGGCTGACATGTGAGTACAACATAAAAACTACATTTTACATCAAATGATCATGTTTTTACCCATTTTGGAGGGTGTAATTTTGGTTTAAAACTTTGCAAGCAAAATAGCACAAAAAATGCTGATAAATTTCAAATTTTTGTCTTTATCATTTTTTGTCCAATGTTAACCAAACTTGAGAGAAACAAGTTTGAAGTTTTGCTTCAGTTCTTTCATCCCGTCACTTCTAAATCTGCCCAGATCTTTGTTCACATCTAAAACTAGGTGTTTAAAAGATTTATAATCAACCATAGTCGCCATTTTTCCAATCATTACAATACTTTAAAGCTCGTAAAAACTTTTCTTTATCCTCGCCAAAATAATGTGAAACAAAAACCACATCTTGTGTATGTTTGCTTACATAAAATGATATCTGGATAAATAAATAAATAATTAAAAATCAATTAATTGAGTTATAATTTTGCTTTCAAAAACGAAATCTCTTAACGTGAGATGTCTTGTAACCGTTTAGTTCATCTGACCACAAAATTTTTACAATCAAACAAAAGCTTCATAGAGATCCTTTCATATTAGTCCAAAATTTCACTCGGGAGGCAAAAAATATGTATGCCCAAAAGTTATCAGACTAATATAAGAAACTTTAATTGGAAAAAAAACAAATAAAATTCTTGTAATTTTGAATTAATTTGGAAACTGCTGAAACGGTTTTCCAAATTTCCACAACTGCCAACGTTTACAAAATGCACAAAATAAAAGCACCTCAACTGCAAGTTCGAAGATACAGGGGCAAAAAGAAGGCATCATAATAGACTTTAATAAACTTGAATTGATTTCATTGCATAACAAAAAATAGAATAAGGGATTAAACAAACCGATTGTAATTTTATCAAGAAACTTGATAATTAATTGCTGATTAGAATTGAATAAAATATTTTGTAGTGAATATAATTTGTTCCACAAAAAAAAAGAAAGTATAATAGCTTATTACTTGATTGTGATAGATTTTTTTGGACCAAATCACTCTTTCATTTATAAAATTAACGTTTTTTTGCGATTTAAAGAGTAAGCCAAGCTCATCAGTCTCCCAAAGAGCCAATCGGAGTCCTTATGCTGTTTGCAAAGATGTTTCTACATGAAAAACACCCCTGAAATTACCTATTATATACTGGCTATTTTGCGCCTTCAAAGCAAGGTTTTCTCAAATTTCGACCTGCATTGGTGTATAGCTTTCTGAAACTTTATATTAGTCCAATTTAAGTGAATACTTTATGAAAAACTTTATAAGAATTATCAGAATCAGAAATTTGACAACAGAATCAAGAGATTCAATTGGACTCCAAAATTTGGGACTTGAATCGAGGGTTGCAAATTTTGAAGCTTGAAAACATAAAGCAAATAGTAAACTAAAACAAATACCGGTCTTTTCAATGAAACATTTTAATTGTTCATGTTGCTGTCATTTTGTATTTATTTCTGTTTGCCCAGGATGCGTCTGTAATCTTAGGCAACGTTTTTTAGACATAGATCTGGCTTCTCGACATTTTTTCAACCCTAATTCATTCGATCAGAGTTTGAACCTAAATTTACCCTAAATTGATATACTTCGACCCTGTTCGACTCTAATTCGATCCCAGCTCGAATCTAAATCGGCCCTAACTCTACACTAAGTCGACACTACTTCGATGCTAGTTCGACTGCAATTTGAGCCTAGCTCGATCCTAGCTCGAATCTAGTTTGTCTGAGCATTTGCGCTAGCTGATCTGAGCATTTGCGTCACGAATTTAAGAGATAGTCACAAGCCAAGCGAGTGTGAGTTACTCGAGTAAACATTTGATCGCCAAATGACCTTGCTAAAGCCAAATTTCAAAGTTTCCAACCAATTTGGATGCAGTTTTTCTATGACGGTTGTCTGTCACTCTAAGTGAATGCAAAACTGAAAGTGGTCTGTTAAAATCCTTGTAAAAAAGTTCTTTTTTCCGGCAACAACTTGATACTCATGGAAAGACATTTAAAAAAATGTTGTTGTCAGTATTTTTCAACTAGCTCTTAGCTCAACATATCTGTTCTGCTCCCAACAACGGCTGGCTATTTTTGTACACTTTCTATCTTTCAGCTTTTTCTAAAGGACATCTAAGAAAAAGAGTCATATATTTTGACATTTTCATCTTCGATTGAAAAACCCCATTTGGTTTTGCGTATCTGTTGTTAACAACAATACGCAACAAGCAGCAATGAAACTCCATCTGAGGACAAAAAAATTCCACTATACTTATATATATAAGAAACTTTAATTGGAAAAAAACAAAAAAAATTCTTGTAATTTTGAATTAATTTGGAAACTGCTGAAATCCGTAAACCTACATATATATGAAATCCGTAAACCTCCTAAATTAAGACTAAGTCAAACCTCGATCATTATCTGGGTACCGTTTCTTTGAGTAGTTTGTATATCCACTTTGTTTTGCAGATCCGGACCCCAAATCATCTTGTGCGATGTTCAGGGATGAGAAACGATGCTCCTACTACTTCCCATCCCGCTGATTGAATGTCTGCTCTGAGCATTCCCAGTATCGTTAACGGATTCATGGTGTGAACTTCGTGTTCTTTGATACTACTAGTATCTGTTTTGCTGTTGCCAAATTTAAGAAAGATACCTGGCTACCCGTATCGATGGTCATATTTATGATTTAATTATCTTTTCTGATCAGCGCCTTTAGCAAATTTATCGGTGATTTTTGACATTTTGGTTTTTGACATTTGATATTTTGGTTTTTGGCCAGGTCTGGCGGTACTACATGCTGACTTTCGATTCTATTTTCCATAATTTTTTTCAATTTGATCAAATGATGTGAAATCGCGTTCAAATAACATAATTTCAAAATCGTCGCAAGAGTCAAAACTTTGAATCGGGTTGCATTCATCGTCTGAACTTGAAGTGACTTTGGTAACTTAATTCACTTATTGTGACCGGCACATTTTAGCGAAGTAGTTGCATTTTTTGCAGTTCTTACACGTCCTGCCCATTGTTGGACAATTACTCAAATGCCCATCCGTCTCTCGTCCACATCTAGGACATGGTTTCCTTTCTACCCGAACATTACGTTGTTTTTATATTCGTTTGTCTTTCGCTTATATTGATCTCTGTATATTGTCTTCTATTGTTTTGACCTTTATTGACTACTGCCATAATAGGGTTCTGTTTTATCTTTATTTGGTTCCCAGTGTAAAAGCCTGCAGTTGCAGTAAGGGCATTCGACCTCTGAAAAGCCTGCGTGTTTGCTTTGTTCGATTTCTAGAGCTCTCTCTTCAAAACTTCGTTCGGCGGAAAGGTTTCAAAATTTAGTGTAACTTGCATCCTTGATATGAATTGGTCTGTCACTAACTCGACTCCAAGTGTGCCTAGTTCCGCCTTTGCTGTCTGTGCAGTTGGAGCTGCATGAAAGGATTCCAGGGTTTCTCCTCTTTCTAGTGATCTGTTACACAGTTTGTAACGGCCATACGTGACGCTCTGTGATTTCTTAAACCAAGCTTTGGCCAATACCACCATTTCTCGAAACTCAAGGTTAGATACTTCCATACGTGGGTTTTTCTGATTGAATCGTTTCTTGACTTCCGTACCCGGCGCCAGGAATAACCTTGATGCGAATTGCTTCTGCACTTCGTTGTAGTAAACTTTATGGCCGAATTTTGTTCCTCTTTCTCTTATTTTCTTATTCTCTAGCAGAATCTGTCTCGTGCCAATTTGTCTCTTGCTTCCCTATCAGTAACTTTCTGTGCATCTTCGTTTGCTCGTGGCAATTCCGGTCATGAAATCGGCCCTTCTGTAACTGACTTCGGATCCTCCAGTAGTATCTCTGGGTTCACATTTTTTGCATGGCATTTTTTATTGTGACCCAAGCTAGGGAAAAGACAAAACTGAAAGTTCAATCTCTATTTGAATCCCTGGTAAGAACTTACTTCTTTCACGGGGAAAGCAAAAAAATAGCTGGAGCACGGCTTGTTATTGTTTTTTATCCAAACTACATCCAAAGCCAGCCTCTACGCTTTTTTAGTTGATCAGATATAAAAAATGATCGCAGATCAAAGGTTTTTCATTCTTTTTTTGGTTCTCACACATCGTAAAAAAAAATAATTTAATTCTTTTTTATTCACGAAAAAGTTATTTGTTGCCGTTTATCTGTCATGCACTTACGAATTGAGGTGGCAGCTTTTAATCTCCTTTTTAAGAAAAAAAACTTCTCAAATTAATAATCATACTAATATATTGTTTGCAACTTAGATTTCATTCATTGTAAAAGTTACTACATTTACAACCAAATGGAATCTCATTGTGAGAACGCCCTGGAAATATGCAGCCCCTTTTCAGGCGCCTCTGATCCTGCTATGACTTCTGTTATTTTTTAAAATCCATTGTTAATCAAGAAATCAAAAAAAAAAAGATTTAATGATTTAATGAGAAAACCAATTGAAACGGAAGAGGGTAAGTTTCGGGCACTATAGCTACCCTTGACAGCAAATCCTTTTTGATTTTTTTTCTACTCAAAAATGAGTTTAACTAGTTGATAACTTCCTAGAATGATGAGAATATTGTAACAATAATGAAGATACATATAATAGCCTAAGCATCTCAAGGTTACTGTGGCATCAGTGCCACAATCCTCGGCTGTTTCAAAGTGGAGTGGTATTCTCCACGCTGTATTCCAGGTATTTGTTGTATATCGAGACACGCACAGCCAAATTTCTTTCGAAATACGTGCCGTTCCGAAAGATGAATCGTTTTGGTCTTGAATGTGGCCAGTTTTATTCTGTATGCCTTCAGAACCGTTTTGCTTAGTTCCGCAATATCTGCCTGCGAGCAGATGAGCTTGACCGAATGTGTTATTGGGTCCACGTAAAGTTCCGGTCCCTAATTTTTTTTAGCTGTCTGTCGCTTCTTCTGACTGCTGTGGATCCTTCTTCCTGCCCTGATTCGTCTGAAAAACCGGGAGGGGTGTCCTCTGCCACGGCGTCTCGTGATGTCAAAAGCTCTTCCGCCAACATCTGTACTCCCTGGTTAGCATCTGATCCGCTAACCCTTCCCATTCTTCGGGTATCATATCCTAAATCTGGAAAGCATCCAGAAACGTCTCCGGAGCTTTTTGTCGAAATGTTTTTTTTTCTAACTTTGCCGTCCTTGTCTTTTTAGGTGTCGACGAGCTTAGCACAATTGCGTTCGACGATTTTGGAAGTGACGCAGTGCTTTCTTCTATTACTACCTTCTTGCTGACTGCCGTTGTAGCTTTCGCCCTTCTCGCTTCTTGAGTTGTTGGCTTTTTCTCCTTTTTCTTTCGGGTGGCATTTTCCTCCTGAGTTTTCGTAGCACTTTTTTGGCTTCGATCTTTTGATTGCAAATTTCATTCCCCCACCCCATTCTGTATATTTGAAGTCACAATTGATGGACTGTTTTGAAATTGCTCGTGGGCGAACTGTTCTTGGTGTTCCGTTGCTGCCGATGCAGCAGGTCGTTTTCGGACTCCTTTTTCCCATGGTCGGTCCATTGTCTTCTTTTGTTGTTTTCTTTTTGGCTCCTCTACCATCGGGCTTTTCTTTTTGTCCGGTTCTGCGGCGCTGTCTGATGATAGTAGCGCTATTTTTGGTTTCCCTATATCGCTTTTACAGCAGCTATTTTCACCGTAGGAGGTCTCCGAGTTCACGTTCCCTTTGAGTAGATTTGTCCTTGTTTTCCGGCTTTTTCTGCTATCCTCCTTTAGTAGAAGATTTGGTGCTAGAATGCCGCTCTGTTCTGTTGGTTTATCTTTGATGAACCCCCGCTCCCACGAATAGAGGAGTTCTTTTCGGAGTTCTGGGTTTATCGTGCTGGTTCCAAGAGTTCGCAGACATGTCTCTTTGTGTGGCGTTCCAGCGGGCATCTGCCTCTCACAGAGCTCGTTTCTGTTCCCGATCCTTAGCGGATTGTAGTTGCTGCTTAAAAAGCGGGCTCACGTTGCGTTTGTTTTGGCCTTTTCTCATGATCTTCACGTTTTCCCGAGGTTGTTCAATACGATTTTTCAGTTGTGATGCCGTGAGGGCCGCCCGCTCCAGCTGCTCCTTATCTAAATGATCAGATTCAGTTCTGAATTTGTCTCTTATAATTTTAAACATTGTTTTCGGAAGACGTCCAAAATTTGCTTCAAAGGGAAAGAGTTGTATAGAATTTTGCTAATTCCATTCCCTATGATTGTGCTTAGACAGAGCCTTATAGATGGGACCTTTTCGTCCAAGAACTTCACCCCCGGCAGTTTCTCGGGCAGAATTTTGGTTCTATATTATTCTCGGAACAGAAGTTTTTCCTTGCTTTACCCTTGAAACCAGGAAATTGATTGGTTTTTTTCACTCAAGAATTCCGTGGGTATCAATATATGTACGTAAAATTTTTATCAATGATTTCCCCCCGTAGATTTTGTGATTTCAACTGATGGAATTTTAGAGTACCAATCGATTGCTACTAGCAGATAGATTTTTATTCCCTTTTGGTCTCTAAGTGGTCAAGCGTAGTCTAACTTTAACTATTTTCCCGCCAGGTCAGCAGTGGAAGCGGTTTCGTGGAAGTTTATGGAATGAAAAATTTAGCATTCATACCGTAGCAAGTGCAGCTCCTACACGTCTCAGCTAAGTTGACGTTGTCCTTATGCATGTGGGGCCACCACAAGTAATGAGATACATCCAACATAGCCTCATGGCCTGGATGCCCACAAGTGATTCGTTTAGGAACTGCCGGAAGCAACTGACTTGGAACTGCCAGCCGGTTGTCTACGAGAATACAGCCATCGACAACTGAAAATTGACGCCCAAGTGGATTAGTGTACGGGCCTATGAGCTCGGAGCTGTGGCGATAGCTTCTCTCAAGGATCCTTCAGAGTCTGTCCATCAACGTATCTTCCGTAATCAACTCAGCTAGCAAATTTTATCGAATAGCTCAGACAGATTGCATAATCATCCTTCTCCGATCTGTTCTGCCAGGCCAAATTCGTTTTGAGCGATTTATATACTCACTCGTTTTCCTGTTGTTGGTATGACTAGGCTGACCTCCGGGCTTTCCTCCGGGTTCTCCGCTGTGAGATCTACTTCCAGGATTGTTGTTCCGTCCTTTCTGTTACCCCCTTTATACTCGTTTTGTCGAACGGAGTTACGGCTAGGCATTTCAGAACTCGCCTTTAACTCCAATTTATTACTCGGTTTCTCCACCCGATCCGCTCTGATTAGGTCCCAAAAAGAAACTAAATTGGGCGCTGCTGTAGCAGTTGATGTCGATGTCCCACATGTATCGGTGTTTACCTTGATATATTGGTCAATAGCTCTCCACTCGATCTGTGGTACATCCGAATCCGAGCTGTCCCTCTTTTGATCATTCTTGTGCGCTGAAAAGTTGTCTCCGTAGCATCTTCAGTCACACGTTCCCGATCACCGCTGGTTCCCGCTTTTCTCTCCTTGATTCTCACTATTTTCTTTGTCTTTCCCTTCTTTGGTTTATTTCCGTCGTTGTCCTTTTTTCCTTTTTTCTGTTGAATTTTTCTGTTTTCCTGCTAACCAACTGTAATGAATAAGAAAAATTGCACAAACTGCCTTGTTGCACTTTTGAAAGTCGTGAGCTTTAATTATTTTTTTCGCGAGCTTTGAGCCCTGTGTAATATTAGGACGACTCCTTAAACAGCCGAGAGCTTTGTGGACACTCACTGTAAAGATCACCAAGAATTTTCTATCAAGTTCCAATTCTGGCTAAATTTCACGATTTGGTTCTTTCGATAAATAATCTACAATGCCCATATCCTTCCCCGGGATGTGTGCTGCTTTAAACTGAAAAGGTAGCAATATATTCGCCCATCTAGTGGGTCCGGAATGGTACGTTTTATTAGACCGATTTTCATTTAAAGCGGACGTTTGAGCTTTGTGATCGGTGGCTATTATGAATTCCTTCCCCAAGAGATAGTGTTCAAATCGGTCTACCGACCAAACTTCTGCGAGCAGTTCCAACTCGTTTCAAATAGTAGTTAGTTTGAGCGATGTTTGCTACCGCTTACTTTGATTTCCTCGAGTATCTGTGAATGTTTGTCCCGCCATTCAATTTTCTTGATGTTTTTCAATTTTTTCTTAGAATTTTCCTCATGTAGAAGTGGTCTAAGTTTATCTCTTAAGCTTGCTGCATGCAAGATAAGTTTGGATAGATGGATAATGGTACCCATAAATGATCCAAAAAAGTCTAAGAGATTTAGGCGGGTTTAGTTTTACTATTGCTTCTGTTTTCTTTATTATTGGGGTAATTCCAATCGGTGATAATTTCTGACCCAGCCAGCTTACTTCAGTTGTGCAAAATTTACAATTTGAAAGTCTTAGAGCAAAATTTTCTCTATCGAGTTTTTTGAGTAATTTAAGAACAAATTTTTTGTGTTCATGTTCAACCATTTTTCAGACGATCAACTTGTCATCCAAAAACAAAACCCTTCCTTAGCGTGATATACAATTCAGTCCATTGCTTTCTGGAAATGTGCTGGCATATCAGCCAGACCATAAAATCCGGTGAGAAATCTATATGTTCCCGTCACGATATTGAAGTTGCACTGTTTGGTTGTTTCAGTAGTTAATTTTAATTGACTGTAGGCGTATTTTAGATCCAGGACAGTGAAAAACAGTTTTATTTTTGTCTTCGCTGTCACTATTTGACCAACTCCATCCAGAAGTTCATCAACGTTTGGCATCTGATACTTATTTTTGAACGATTGCTTTTTATTTAGCTTTGCAACCAATGCCAATTTTATTGAATCGTCTTTTTTTTACTGTGCTGATTATTGGGGCTATAGAGCAATCACTGGTGCGTTTATCAAGTCGTTGTATATGTCCTTCTTTTAACAGTTTTTGATGTTCTTTTTGGATTTTTTTGAATGCGGATCGGTGTCCTTCTATCTTTCTCTCGAATGGGGCATAAAGGATATTTAATCTTTGTACTCACAACGTGGTGTTTTGATATCCCTTATCGATCAAAAAGTTTGCAGGTTTTTAAAATTTTTCACAAAATTGTCCTTTCCAACCTTCCGACTGCTCGCACAATAGCACGTCAAACGTCGATCTTTCTCTGGGTGCCGTTTCTTTGATTAGTAAATATACCCACTTTGTTTTGCAGATCCAGACCCAGAATGCATCTGGTTTGATTTTCAGTGATAAGAAACGATGCTCCCACTAGTTGCCATCCAGCTGATCGAATGTCTGCTCTGAGCACTCCCAGTATCGTTATTTGATGTTTGTTTTAGTCATCGAATTTTGCCATTAGGTTTAATCTCTCCGCTGGTGTGTACTTCGTGTTCTTTGATACTTCTATTATCTGTTTTGCCGTTGCCCAATTTAAGAAAACTACGGGATACAAATGATGATTAATATTAATTTTTGCAGTACCATAACCTTTCAGAAGTAACAGCCACAAAAAACTTTTCTTTTATTTTTTAACACGAGGAAATTTTTTTCTTTTAATTTAAATCGCTTTTTTATCATGAATGCTGACATCAATTATGAAAAATTTCCGCAGTCTATGTAATTCCGTTGCGCTTGATTGAAAACCATCCCAATCTTTTGCTTTTTTGGTGGTCTGTTATATTATGGCTGGTGTAGGGTAATCAGATTAGTGTTCAATCAAACTCCAAAATTTATATCCAGCTAGAGCTCATGCCCATTGCAATCCGAAAGCTGCAGATAGATAGATCGTCAAAATTTTTCCCGCAACCTTACAGACAAGTAGTCACGGCGCGCGCGTTCAGTTCAATTATAACAAGCAACAGAGCGTTTTCGAAAATTCTGCTTCTGTCCCAAAAACTGATGCTCTTACAACGTGGCATTAATTTTGCATAGCATTTTTTTATTGTGACCCAAGCTAGGGAAAAGACAAAACTGAAAGTTCAATCTCTATTTGAATCCCTGGTAGAGATTTTATTCAAACGACCATCCACATCTAGGACATGGTTTCCTTTCTGCCAAGACTTTACGTTGTTCTTATGTTCGTTTGTCTTTCGCTTATATTGATCTCTGTATTGTGTTCTATTGTTTTGACCTTTATTGACTACTGCCATAATATGGTCCTCTTTTATCTTTATTTGGTTCCCAGTGTAATGGCCTGCAGTTGCAGTGAGGCCGTTCGACATCTGAAAAGCCTGCGTGTTTGCTTTGTTCGAACTATAGAGCTCTCTCTTCAATACTTCGTTCGGCGGAAAGGTTTCAAATTTTAGTCAATCTTGTATCCTTGATATGAATTGTTTTTTCACTAACTCGACTTCAAGTGTGCCTAGTTCCGCTTTTGCTGCCTGTGCAGTTAGAGTTGCATGAAAGGATTCCAGGTTTTCTCCTCTTTCAAGTGATCTGTTACACAGTTTGTACCGGCCATAGGTGACGCTCTGTGATTTCTCAAACCAAGCTTTGGCCAATATGATCATTTCTCGAAACTCAAGGTTAGATACTTCCATATTTAGGTTTTTCTGATTGAATCGTTTCTAGCCTTCCGTACCCGGCGCCAGGAATAACCTTGATACGAATCGCTTCTGCCTTTCGTTGTAGTAAACGTTATGGCCGAATTTTGTTCCTCTTTTTCTTATTTCCTTGTTCTCTAGCAGAATCTGTCTCGTGCCAATTTGTCTCTTGCTTCCCTATCTGTAACTGTCTGTGCATCTTCGTTTGCTCGTGGCAATTCCGGTCATGAATTCGGCCCTTCTGTAACTGACTTCGGATCCTCCAGTAGTATCTCTGGGTTCACAATTTCCTTCGAGCCAAAAATTAAAGTTCAAAGGTGGGTCAGAGTGCGCTGTAGTTCAGAATACCCATATCCGTTCGGTTATCCTGAGACATGAATCCTGCTGACTGCGCCATGTGATAACGTCAAGTGTAAAATTGCTTATGAGTAAAAACTTATAAGCTTTTAACCGTTTGTTTAGACTGATCTAAGCATTTCTATAGCATCTTTTCTGAGATCCGTTTCTTCATGCAGTAGACTGAATGACAGTCATGCACGTTTCAGATCGACACATTTTGGCCTGGATAATATTATACCAATATTGAGTATACACATAATAGCCTGAACATCTCCAGGTTACTGTAGCAGCAGTACCACAATCGCAAAGCCTTTTCGTTTAAAAGATATTCGATCTATTTGTTTCATTTTGCAAAAAAAATGATGAATAATATTAATTTTTGCAGTACAATAAGGTTTCAGGAGTAACAGACACAAAAAAAACTTTTCTATGAGTTTTTAACTGAAGGAAAATTTTTCTTTTAATTTAAATAGCCTTTTTATCATAAATCCTGACATTCATATATGAGCAATTTCCGCAGTCTACGTAATTCCGTTGCGCTTGATTGGAAACCATCCCAATCTTTTGCTTTTTTGGTGGTCTGTTATATGATGGCTGGTGGAGGGTAATCAGTTGAGTGTTCAACCAAACTCCAGGGTTTATATCCAGGTAGAGCTCATGCACATTGCAATCCGAAAGCTGCAGATAGATAGATCGTCAAAGTTTTTCCCGCAACCTTACAGACAAGTGGTCACGGCGCGCGCGTTCAGTTCAATTATAACGAGCAACAGAGCGTTTTCGAAAATTCTGCTTGTGGCCCAAAAACTGATGCTCTTGCAACGTGGCGTTAATTTTGCATAGCATTTTTTCTTGTGACCCAAGCTAGGGAAAAGACAAAACTGAAAGTTCAATCTCTATTTGAATCCCTGGTAGAGAACTTACTTCTTTCACGGGGAAAGCAGAAAAAAAGATGGATCACGGCTTGTTATTTTTTTAAATCTAAACTACATCCAAAGCCAGCCTCTAGGCTTTTTTAGTTGATCAGATACAAAAAACAATCGCAGACGAAAGGTTTTTCATTTTTTTTTGATTCCCACACATCGTAAAAAGAAATAGTTTAATACTTTTTTTCTCATCAGAAAGTTATTTGTTGCAGTTTATCTGTCATGCACTTACAAATTGAGTGGGCAGCTTTTAATCTCCTTTTTAAGGAAAAAAAATTCTCAAATTAATAATCATACTAATATATTGTTTGCAAATTAGATTTCATTCATTGTAAAAGTTACTACATTTACAACCAAATGAAATCTCATTGTGAGAACGCCGTGGAAATATGCAGCCCTTTTCAGGCGCCTCTGATCCTGCTATGACTTCTGTTATTTTTTAAAATTGATTGTTAATCAAGAAATCAATAAAAAAGCTTTAATGATTAATGAGAAAAAAATTGAAGCGGAAAAAGGGAAGTTTCAGCATTATACCTAACCTGACAGCAAATCCTTTTTTTTATATATTTTTTCTACTCAAAAATGAGTTTAGACAGTTGATAACTTCCTAGATGATATTGTCCAAAAACTCTTGGTTGAAGATTTGTAATTGATATTTTGGGCAGCTCTGAATCTTAGTTTTAAATACTGGGTACTATTTTAGAACAAAGATGAAAAATTTTCGAATTCTTATTTCTACCGTAGTTTTTTTATTATGATTACCTTTTGATTGCACAAGTTTCCTGGACAATGGTCGATATGCACTCTTTCCTCAAAACCTTACATAGTAATTTTATTAGTTCATAGATATGTAATTCCTTTACAAAATATATTTTCCGTTTTTGTCTCAGTTCTTCGATGCTTTCATATTTTCTCTTAAAACAAATAATTTTTATGAGCCGTTTAATTTTAGATTCAATAGTTTCTAATTTTGTTTTGTCTGTTGACGCATAAGCCAAAACCCCGTACTGAGAAATGGGTTTCACATAACCGTTATATGCTTTCAGTAGTTGATCTTTACCTAAAACTTTCCTCAACCTGTAATAACTACCACAAAACCTCGACAAATCATTTTTAATTTTTATAATATGATCAGTAAAGGAAAGTTTAGAGTCAATTTGAACACCTAAGTATTGGTATTATTGTTTTACTTCAAAAATTATTCCATTCAATTTTTACACGTAATTTTCCGCTGCTCTTCTTAGATAGTATCAATGTTTTTGTTTTATCTTTATTTAAGGTCAGCTTGTTTTTTTCTAGCCAACTTGCTGTTTTGCCAAGTCTAAGAGATTTAGGCGGGTTTAGTTTTACTATTGCTTCTGTTTTCTTTATTATTGGGGTAATTCCAATCGGTGATAATTTCTGACCCAGCCAGCTTACTTCAGTTGTGCAAAATTTACAATTTGAAAGTCTTAGAGCAAAATTTTCTCTATCGAGTTTTTTGAGTAATTTAAGAACAAATTTTTTGTGTTCATGTTCAACCATTTTTCAGACGATCAACTTGTCATCCAAAAACAAAACCCTTCCTTAGCGTGATATACAATTCAGTCCATTGCTTTCTGGAAATGTGCTGGCATATTAGCCAGACCATAAAATCCGGTGAGAAATCTATATGTTCCCGTCACGATATTGAAGTTGCACTGTTTGGTTGTTTCAGTAGTTAATTTTAATTGACTGTAGGCGTATTTTAGATCCAGGACAGTGAAAAACAGTTTTATTTTTGTCTTCGCTGTCACTATTTGACCAACTCCATCCAGAAGTTCATCAACGTTTGGCATCTGATACTTATTTTTGAACGATTGCTTTTTATTTAGCTTTGCAACCAATGCCAATTTTATTGAATCGTCTTTTTTTTACTGTGCTGATTATTGGGGCTATAGAGCAATCACTGGTGCGTTTATCAAGTCGTTGTATATGTCCTTCTTTTAACAGTTTTTGATGTTCTTTTTGGATTTTTTTGAATGCGGATCGGTGTCCTTCTATCTTTCTCTCGAATGGGGCATAAAGGATATTTAATCTTTGTACTCACAACGTGGTGTTTTGATATCCCTTATCGATCAAAAAGTTTGCAGGTTTTTAAAATTTTTCACAAAATTGTCCTTTCCAACCTTCCGACTGCTCGCACAATAGCACGTCAAACGTCGATCTTTCTCTGGGTGCCGTTTCTTTGATTAGTAAATATACCCACTTTGTTTTGCAGATCCAGACCCAGAATGCATCTGGTTTGATTTTCAGTGATAAGAAACGATGCTCCCACTAGTTGCCATCCAGCTGATCGAATGTCTGCTCTGAGCACTCCCAGTATCGTTATTTGATGTTTGTTTTAGTCATCGAATTTTGCCATTAGGTTTAATCTCTCCGCTGGTGTGTACTTCGTGTTCTTTGATACTTCTATTATCTGTTTTGCCGTTGCCCAATTTAAGAAAACTACGGGATACAAATGATGATTAATATTAATTTTTGCAGTACCATAACCTTTCAGAAGTAACAGCCACAAAAAACTTTTCTTTTATTTTTTAACACGAGGAAATTTTTTTCTTTTAATTTAAATCGCTTTTTTATCATGAATGCTGACATCAATTATGAAAAATTTCCGCAGTCTATGTAATTCCGTTGCGCTTGATTGAAAACCATCCCAATCTTTTGCTTTTTTGGTGGTCTGTTATATTATGGCTGGTGTAGGGTAATCAGATTAGTGTTCAATCAAACTCCAAAATTTATATCCAGCTAGAGCTCATGCCCATTGCAATCCGAAAGCTGCAGATAGATAGATCGTCAAAATTTTTCCCGCAACCTTACAGACAAGTAGTCACGGCGCGCGCGTTCAGTTCAATTATAACAAGCAACAGAGCGTTTTCGAAAATTCTGCTTCTGTCCCAAAAACTGATGCTCTTACAACGTGGCATTAATTTTGCATAGCATTTTTTTATTGTGACCCAAGCTAGGGAAAAGACAAAACTGAAAGTTCAATCTCTATTTGAATCCCTGGTAGAGATTTTATTCAAACGACCATCCACATCTAGGACATGGTTTCCTTTCTGCCAAGACTTTACGTTGTTCTTATGTTCGTTTGTCTTTCGCTTATATTGATCTCTGTATTGTGTTCTATTGTTTTGACCTTTATTGACTACTGCCATAATATGGTCCTCTTTTATCTTTATTTGGTTCCCAGTGTAATGGCCTGCAGTTGCAGTGAGGCCGTTCGACATCTGAAAAGCCTGCGTGTTTGCTTTGTTCGAACTATAGAGCTCTCTCTTCAATACTTCGTTCGGCGGAAAGGTTTCAAATTTTAGTCAATCTTGTATCCTTGATATGAATTGTTTTTTCACTAACTCGACTTCAAGTGTGCCTAGTTCCGCTTTTGCTGCCTGTGCAGTTAGAGTTGCATGAAAGGATTCCAGGTTTTCTCCTCTTTCAAGTGATCTGTTACACAGTTTGTACCGGCCATAGGTGACGCTCTGTGATTTCTCAAACCAAGCTTTGGCCAATATGATCATTTCTCGAAACTCAAGGTTAGATACTTCCATATTTAGGTTTTTCTGATTGAATCGTTTCTAGCCTTCCGTACCCGGCGCCAGGAATAACCTTGATACAAATCGCTTCTGCCTTTCGTTGTAGTAAACGTTATGGCCAAATTTTGTTCCTCTTTTTCTTATTTCCTTGTTCTCTAGCAGAATCTGTCTCGTGCCAATTTGTCTCTTGCTTCCCTATCTGTAACTGTCTGTGCATCTTCGTTTGCTCGTGGCAATTCCGGTCATGAATTCGGCCCTTCTGTAACTGACTTCGGATCCTCCAGTAGTATCTCTGGGTTCACAATTTCCTTCGAGCCAAAAATTAAAGTTCAAAGGTGGGTCAGAGTGCGCTGTAGTTCAGAATACCCATATCCGTTCGGTTATCCTGAGACATGAATCCTGCTGACTGCGCCATGTGATAACGTCAAGTGTAAAATTGCTTATGAGTAAAAACTTATAAGCTTTTAACCGTTTGTTTAGACTGATCTAAGCATTTCTATAGCATCTTTTCTGAGATCCGTTTCTTCATGCAGTAGACTGAATGACAGTCATGCACGTTTCAGATCGACACATTTTGGCCTGGAGAATATTATACCAATATTGAGTATACACATAATAGCCTGAACATCTCCAGGTTACTGTAGCAGCAGTACCACAATCGCGAAGCCTTTTCGTTTAAAAGATATTCGATCTATTTGTTTCATTTTGCAAAAAAAAATGATGAATAATATTAATTTTTGCAGTACAATAAGGTTTCAGGAGTAACAGACACAAAAAAAAACTTTTCTATGAGTTTTTAACTGAAGGAAAATTTTTCTTTTAATTTAAATAGCCTTTTTATCATAAATCCTGACATTCATATATGAGCAATTTCCGCAGTCTACGTAATTCCGTTGCGCTTGATTGGAAACCATCCCAATCTTTTGCTTTTTTGGTGGTCTGTTATATGATGGCTGGTGGAGGGTAATCAGTTGAGTGTTCAACCAAACTCCAGGGTTTATATCCAGGTAGAGCTCATGCACATTGCAATCCGAAAGCTGCAGATAGATAGATCGTCAAAGTTTTTCCCGCAACCTTACAGACAAGTGGTCACGGCGCGCGCGATCAGTTCAATTATAACGAGCAACAGAGCGTTTTCGAAAATTCTGCTTGTGGCCCAAAAACTGATGCTCTTGCAACGTGGCGTTAATTTTGCATAGCATTTTTTCTTGTGACCCAAGCTAGGGAAAAGACAAAACTGAAAGTTCAATCTCTATTTGAATCCCTGGTAGAGAACTTACTTCTTTCACGGGGAAAGCAGAAAAAAAGCTGGATCACGGCTTGTTATTTTTTTAAATCCAAACTACATCCAAAGCCAGCCTGTACATCTTTTTAGTTGATCAGATACAAAAAACGATCGCAGACGAAAGGTTTTTCATTCTTTTTTTTGGTTCTCACACATCGTAAAAAGAAATAATTTAATACTTTTTTCTCATGATAAAGTTATTTGTTGCAGTTTATCTGCTGTCATGCACTTACAAATTGAGTGAGCAGCTTTTAATCTCCTTTTTTGAGTGAGCAGCTTTTAAGGAAAAAAAATTTCTCAAATTAATAATCATTCTAATATATTGTTTGCAAATTAGATTTCATTCATTGTAAAAATAACTACATACATTTGCAACCAAATGAAATCTCATTGTGAGGACGCCGTGGAAATATGCAGCCGCTTTTCAGGCGCCTCTGATCCTGCTATGACTTCTGTTATTTTTTAAAATTGATTGTTAATCAAGAAATCAATAAAAAAGATTTAATGACTAATGAGAAAAAAATTGAAGCGGAAAAGGGGAAACTTCAGCACTATACCTACCCTTGACAGCAAATTCTTTTTTATATATTTTTTCTACTCAAAAATGAGTTTAACCAGTTGATAACTTCCTAGAATGATATTGCCCAAAAACTTTTGGTTGAAGATTTGTAATTGATATTTTGAGCAGCTCTGAATCTTAGTTTTAAATACTGGGTACTATTTTAGAACAAAGATGAAAATTTTTCGAATTCTTATTTCTACCGAAGTTTTTTTGATTATGATTACCTTATGATTGCACAGGTTTCCTGGACAATGGTCGATATGCACTCTTTTATCAAAACCTTACATATTAACTTTAATAGTTCATAGATATGTAATTCCTTTACAAAATATAGTTTCCGATTTGTCTCAGTTCTTCGATGATTTCATATTTTCTCTTGAAACAAATAATTTTTATGAGCCGTTTAATTTTAAATTCAATAGTTTCTAATTTTGTTTTGTCTGTTGACGCATAAGCCAAAACCCCGTACTGAGAAATGGGTTTCACATAACCGTTATATGCTTTCAGTAGTTGATCTTTATCTAAAACTTTCCTCAACCTGTAATACCTACCACAAAACCTCGGCAAATCATTTTCAATTTTTGTAATATGATCAGTAAAGGAAAGTTTGGAGTCAATTTGAAAACCTAAGTATTGGTATGATTGTTTTTCTTCAATAATTGTTCCATTCATTTTTTACACGTAATTTTCCGTTGCTCTTCTTAGATAGTATCAATGTTTTTGTTTTATCTTCATTTAAGGTCAGCTTGTTTTTTTCTAGCCAACTTGCTGTTTTGCCCAACGCTTCTCGCTATTTACCGGTTAAGTCACTGTTTCTAGCTAATGTTTTTAAGACAGTGTCGTCTGCATATAAAATCAGATCACCTTCACTATTTTCATTCAGCTCAATATCATTTATATAAATGATGAAAAGAAGCGGGACTAGTATGGATCCCTGTGGTACTCCATAATTCAGATTTTCATTTTGAGAGCGTTTGGTTTCAGTGCCAACGTATTGTTGTCGGTTTTTAAATCACATTTCAGAATATTCGAAACAAGTCCCCGAAGACCATATGCGTCACATTTCTCAAGTAAAAAAATGTGGTCAACTGAATCATAGGCTTTCTTAAGGTCAATGAATGTGCACTGTGTCTTCGTGGTATTGGAGTTCCAATCTTGACGCACTTCTTCTATTATAGTTATCACAGCATCAATTGTACTCCTTTTTGATCTGAACCTAAACTGCCAATCTTGTAAAAATTGAGAGTTAATAAGATATTGATTCATTTTGTTATAAATGACCCGCTCAAAAGTTTCTTACCTAAAACTAGTAAAAGAGAAATTGGCTTCAATTTGACGGGTCTAGAGCATTGCCTTCTTTGAAGAGAGGCTTAACTTTGGAATTTTTGAAACTGTCGGGAAAAACTTGTCTATCCAAACATTTTTGTTAAATTTTGTCAAAACTGGTAGCAAAACTGGACAATTTTTTTCAAGTAATAGTCATTAAGTCCATATTTATCCAAACTAAACTTGGTTTTTAGCGATTCAATTATATTTTAATTTTCAATTTGCATTATGTCAGCTACAAACATTGAGTTATTTGCTTTCTGACTCCTAATTCTTTTAAAGTATTATAACTTCTCGGTTATTTTTCTCCAGATTTTGCAAAAAAGTCATCAAATTCAGCAACATTTATGTTTTTTTTTTCCTGGTGGTTGTTTTTGGTAGCACATTATAGGTCATCATACAGATGTAAAAATTCCCTGCTGTTGTTGTTTGTTCCAATTGTAATTTGCTTTGATAAAACACTTTTTTTTCCAACTCAGCATTTTGCGAACTAATTTGCTTTGAAATTCAAATTTACTTCTGGCTTCCGTCATGTCAATTTTAAAAAAGAAATCTAAACCGGTGTTTTTTGATGCTGCATTTTACAATTCAATATCAACCCAGTGCTTCGAAATTTTTCGAATTGATGTTTTTTCTTGTAACAATTATTCAATGTTTTTCTGAGCTTTTCGTCAACTGAAAAAAAAAAGCTCATCGCAATTAATTTGGTTAATTTTTGTTTCAACATCAAATAAATTTTCAAAGAAAAACTCATTTAGTTCTTTCAGAGAAGATTCAGATTCGAGTTTGTACCATGGTCGGATTTTGGTTTAAAAAAATCATTTTTGCTTGTTTGTGAAGTTGAGTTTAAAATTACTCCATAATGACCAGTTACCGATGTTTTGAAGATGGTTACTGATTTTTTTACGTTGAAGAAATAACAGATCTATACACGTCTTACTGGTCTTAGTTTCTATGGTTGCTTGTTTTACGCTTTGTAGGAAAAGATTGTTTCCATTTAATATACTTGTAAGTTCAGAGAGTTGTTCAATTTTCCTTTAAGAAAATGTTACAGTCACCACAAAGTAAATGATGTGTAGATAGTGCTACTATAATACCATCCAAAACTTTTTGAAGTATAAGGATTGTCTGATTTTTTATCGCGATAGGAGAATTAAAAAACACGTAATAAACTGTTTTTTAGTTTTTTATTTGTAATTTTGACGCTTAATAATCGAATGTTCTTACAATTTGTTCTTTTTATTATTTCAAAATTAATTCCACATTTTATATCTAAGCATACCCTCCTTCCCTAAGCTTGCGATAATGTTCAATGAGAGTTTGATACTCTTTTATTGTGAAAATATTGAATTCCGTTTTGGTGAAAGCCAGGTTTTGGTGCAACATATAACGCAAGTCAAATAATTTAGTTGAGTTAGGCTAACTTTAAATTCGTCTTTGGTTTTTTGGTAGCGATGTAATTTTTTGCGAAGGAACCTACTCAGTGGTATTCAAGATATACTGCTTTGTGTGTCTTTGTTGATCTGAGATAGAAAAAAAAACAAATTATGGTCAAAAGTCATGAACTCACTCAGTTGGCCTGAATTATTTTCCATTCTACCTCCCTCTGTTTCAAACGCTGATCTTGTGTGTAAACATTATCCTTAATTTGCTGTTTAGAAAAATGAAGTTTCTTGATTTGCCGTGTTTTCGATTGCACTTTTTCACTGTAGAGACCTGAAGTTTCCTCATTTATATCATATAGTAAATCCTCATCCTTCACAATAATAAAATTGAAACTTTAATTTCAAGATAAAAAAGAAAAAATGTTTTTTATTTCGTGTCAACTCCGCGTTATCACAGATCCCACAAAAATTCACTAGCACAACCAGTCCCTAAGCCCCTTTACAGGCTTAGAGGTTGCGTTATCACAAAAAACCTGAAACGCTCGCGTTATCACAAGCAGGACAATTGAAACTGACAGTCTGATTGCAATCAGAAATTGATTTGGACTAACAATATGAAAAAGTTTGGGTTAAATTGTTTCTGACATAATTTGGCATATGAGTTTTCAAACCAATTTGTAAAATAGAGGAAAAAATTAAACAAATCACTTCCAGAGCTCAAAGGAAAAGAAATAAAAGGAATATTATAATTAAAATAACTAAGTTTAGTTAGTGCAGAGTTGTACGGTGCTTTAGTATCAACTCATTATATTGTTCGTTTCATCATAACACAAAAATGAAATGCTCAACAAAAAGTTTCAGTTCGTATAACTGAATAAAGTTTATTAAAGTGTAACTGAGTCTATATGTTGATCATATCTGGTTTTTTCTCTCTGGTTAGAATCTATTGCTTGCACCTCTGCTGCTTTTGTTAACCTCAACAAATTTTCTCTTGATCTCATTCGGTTCCAATTTGTTAATATCATCCAAGTTTTTGATTTTTCTATACTTTTTCTATCTATTTTCACCAGTAACTGCAGCTGATACAGTGCAATTGTTGGTCATCGTCTCCGACCCCATACAAACAGCAGTTGCTTTAATCTCCGCGTCAGCTTTTGGCAATGTTTCATTTAAAATAATAAATTTTTGTTTTATTGGGTTGACCTTTTTTCTAAGAGCCCTTCTATTTATCCAGACTTGTGTTTTGTCCACGAAGTAAATGAAATTGCATATTACGCTGGGAAGCAGAATACCTCTATCACGAGACAGGACATGGCAAGCTTTCACACCTTTATACTTAATTGTTATACCCAAAAAAACTCTCAAAAAATTTTAGGGTTTCAATTGTTACGTCTCTCACATTGCGCGTATCGTAAGGCGGATTCAATATTATAATACTATCTTTTCTTGTATATACTTTCTGTGCACGCAGTCGTTCCTGTATGTCCCGTTCCAACTTTTGAATACGCAATTGTTGAGAACCCGAAATCATTTTAAGACCATCAATTTCTTTTTGTAACTCGCCCACCTTAGTGTCACATGTTTTACTCACGGAACCTCAAGCAGGAATGGAGCTGACTGAGGTTCCCACCAAAACAACTTGTTGGTCCACATCCATGATAAATAAACCGTCAAATAAATTTTTTTAGAAAAAATAATAATAATAAAAGTAACTTGGATAACAAAAATTAGTAGAATTATAAATTGAATCAGAAAAAATTTTGAAAGATTTAAGCTCAATTGTTCTTAATATTCAAAAACTTTTATCAATGTCAAGTTTTGGGATTGTTTTTAAACGAAAGTTTTGGCCAGAACTTTATTTCATTTCAAGTTTAATTTCATATTTCAACTCAATTTTGTTTCTTTTTTTTTCTCGAGGTCAAACGACTGTTCGCTTATTTCGCTTTGAAACTTAAAATGAATATTTAACAAAGTTTTTAAATAATATTAAATCTGATGTTTATATTTTTCAGAATCGATTAACAATGATGTTCAGACTTTCATATAGATCGCGATGATTTTTTTTCCAGGAAAAACCTTGTGACTTCCTCAGGCTCAAATTTAGTAGTTCACAGTTTGACTTTTGAGCTTTTTAAGACTCAGTTCATTTCTTTTGTTAACAGGAAGGCAAAATCCCGTATCAAACAACGAAAATTAAAAGATCACAAAAACGGAAATGGTTTCAAAAATGGAATTTAATTTTCAGATTTCCCAGCGAAAGAACAAAAAAATTACCTAGTGATGCAGTTTTCTCAAACTAAGTTATATTTATCGACAAATGCCAGTCATAAATAAATCCAGAAATTCAAAAAAGCCTAAGGGCAACCAATTTTTTTGAAATTTGAAAATTGAAACTTTTTCAAAAAAGTAGTTAGTTTTTTTCTGATAAATTGTGTTCATTGACTTTTTCCCAACTGACTATGGTTTTGAGTAGAAATGGCAACATCAAGGAGTCTCTGCTAGGGTTACTCATTTGATTCCTTGATTACAAAGGGCTTCAAAGTAGGGTTGCTCATGATCTTTTGGTTTTCAAATGTTTCCACTATTTTCCATTTTATTTACATTTTATATGTATATTTACGAGCAAATGGTAATAAAATGGTGATCTACATAAATTAGTTTTTTTTCCTTTTTTGATTGATTTGACTGAGTCACTTTTGAGAGGAAGGCCAAGGCTTAGCTCCAGGATCAGACATAAAACTTGAAAGTACAAGCTAGTAAGATAGATTACGAGTTCAAGCAAAGCGTGCAAGCATCAAAAAGCCAAGAACACTACCTGACCGCTTTTACTAGCTTTATCATAGTTTGACCCTATTTCGAACTTAGTTTCGGCCCTAATTCGACTATCAGACTGCAACTGAGTGCAGGGGCGGATTTAGGCTTTGCAGGGGCGGATTAGGCAGGGGCGGATTTAGGATTCGACCCCCTGCCGATCCAAAGGGTCCCCCCTTTGGTACTTTTTAAGAAACCCATTTTGGCCGACCAACTCTAAAATTTTTCTAAAGGCGTCTTTGGCGCCAATATATACTATTTTTTGAGGGGAAGCGCGCCAAAAAACGCGATTTTTTTGTCAACATTTTTCAAAAATTGCCTAAAAACGGCTTTTTTGACATGTTTTTTTTTTCAAAAACTTGCCTGCGGCGCAGAAAATTTGGCGCAAAACAGAGTCTTTTAAGTGCTTTAGGAGAGCTCGGAAAATCTATTTGGTCGACCTAAAAAAAAAGTTCGTCAAAATTTTCAAAAATCCGTCCTCCCCCTCGGAAAAATCCTAGATACCCACTCACTCTTGAGTTTTTCTTAGTAAAAATTATCCTACATCTTACTGAAAAACCAGTAGGCCGTCAATGTGTAACACGTGACTTTTCAGAAGAGGCGATAACTTGTAACAAAGCATTGACAAATGGCGAACACTTGCTCCGCTGCGCTGATATTCGACACGCGAGGGAAAGTTCGCGTAACTCGGTGTTTTGAATTGTCGCGCGCATAGACAAAAATGGTTTCGAATCGATTTAAATTGATTTTAAATCGATTTTAAATCGATCCAAATTGATTAACAGTGTACTTTTTACAAACTTAAATGGATTCTGATTTGAATTGGCTTCTGATTTGAATTATCGCGCGCATTGACAAAAATGGTTTCGAATCGATTTAAATTGATTTTAAATCGATTTTAAATCAATCCAAATCGATTAACAGTGTACTTTTTACGAACTTAAATGGATTCTGATTTGAATTGGCTTCTGATTTGAATTGTCGCGCGCATTGACAAAAATGGTTTCGAATCGATTTAAATTGATTTTAAATCGATTTTAAATCGATCCAAATCGATTAACAGTGTTTTTTTACGAACTTAACTGGATTTTAAATCGATTTAAATTAATCTTTTTGAAAATTTTGGAACGATCTGAGTGTCTTAAAAATCCATTTAAATCGATTTAGAGGGATTTTCAGACTCACTAATATCAATTTTTTGCTAACCTAACGCGACAAAAAATATATATCCATTAAAAAAATTGTTGGAATTTTTTATTCTCGAATTTTTAAATATAAACACTCGTGCCAGATGTTATAGAGCTCAATAAAATGATCCACATAAATCAGATTTTAAGCTCGAAAATTGGCAATGAAATTATAGAAAATTATTGTAAATCAGATTTTGCAAAATCTTATGAAACAAACAACAAAAGGGTCAGAATAAATCAAAATTTGATCTCATTAATATGCAATTAAGTCATTGAATATTATGAAGGTAAATCAGATTTTGGGCAAAACTTATAAAAACAAATCAAGAAAAGGGTCAAAATAAATCAGTTTTTGAACTCAAAATATGCAAGAAAATTATAGAATTTTATCGATATTTTGGTCTTTTTATTTGGTCTTTTTTATGCTACAATACGCTATGGATGTAAAATCATAAAAGATAGGCAATGAATAACAACATAAAAAAAAAACGAAACTGATAAATCTCGATTTGGATCAGTTTTTAAAATCGATTTGGATCAATTTTTTTAGCTGGGATTTAAGATCAATTTAAATCGATTTTAAACCGATCCTAATCAATCTTCATCTTTTTTATTTAATCTTCGTTCTTTTTTCATACTAAAATCCATCTAAAATTAATTAGCGCACTTTTTTCTCACTATAATCGATCTAAATTTAATCAACGTACTTTTTTCATACTAAAATCAATCCTAATCCATTTTTGTCAGTGCGGGGTCTTATTAAGAATTGCCGCCTGTTACTAAACTTTTGCCCATTATAAATAGTGGCGTCTCAAAACCACCTAAAACAAATATTCCTCACTTTCTGCGAAAGGCCGACCAATAAAAACGATGCTAGAAATATGTGATTTTAGCGTCAGGTGGCTCTCAGGAACAGGTAATATACCTTATCTACAAAACTACGGAGTCCCTTTGGTTCGCTTGGGACCCCATCCCAAATGCAAACTTCTACACCATCAATGCCGTACCCTGGGCCACTAATGAAGTCACGCGACGACTTGTTAACACTGATTCTCTGAGAAGCATAAATGAATTGAATACGATTGAAAATACCGTTGAGTTGACTGGACTGTACCCTGGAATGGCCTACAATGTCACTATAACAGCCAATGCAGAGTCAAGTCAAATTCAGTTATTTGCAGTTGCTTTCACAGGTGATATTTTCTTAAGTTGTAAGCAATATTCATTGATGAAATTTGCTATTTGGCTGTCATAGATTTTGTTCCTAAAGCCTGCACATGCTTCGTTTCTTCAAGCTGCCGAACTTTTATAAATACAAACAACAAGAAAGCTCGCATCAGGGCAACGCACTGAAAGTTTTGACGTTCTTTTCACGTCTATGGTGTACTGTTAGTTTTTAAAAAAAGTTGTTGTAATTGATTTTCTTTGATTTTCTGTTGATTTTCTAAATTGATTTTCTCAAATTTTGTCGACCTTTTCTTAGATCACTTAAATTGATTTTCCCAGCGCTCCACCAGAACACTACAGAGACCATTTTTGAAGACTAAATTTGAGAAAATCAATTTAGAAAATCAACAGAAAATCAAAGAAAATCAATTTAGAAAATCAAAAAAAAAATCAAGTCAGAAAAAACGCTTCATAAAAAAATCTACTACAACAACTTTTTTTCAAAAACCAACAGTACACCATAGACGTGAAAAGACCGTCAAAACTTTCAGTGCGTTGCCCTGATGCGAGCTTTCTTGTTGTTTTTTCTTGTTGTTTCTTGAGTTTTTTTTAGAAAACCCGCCTAGATTCGCTCTTCTAGCTCTCACGAATAAAAATTAAAATATTTTCTTCGAAAGTCCATAAGGCTCGCAAAAAGAAAATGCAGTCAAAACAAAAAGCTTTTGAGCAGAAGCTTCCATTTTCTACGAGGGGCATTCATGAGCAAAAGTGATTACTCTTTAAATTTTGACCATGGACGATTGAGATTCTCAGATAAATTCAAAAATTTCAACGACCGCTTTTAAGGTCAAAAGACGGTCGTTGTAATGTTCGACAAACATTTAAAAAACTCAATATTAATATATATCGGCGTCGATGCCAAGGTTGGAAATTTTTTAGAACCAAACTCGTTTTCTGTCGAGAGGAATGAATTGACTGTCAGTGTTCAAAATGGAAATTTATTTCTCAACGGGATTATGCTAAATGACACAACTTGCCAACTGATACGCGTAAGAGTGCATCGTGCAACTGAATACATCCACGGATCAGGTGAGTTCATTAGATAGTTTCGAAATGAAAAATTTATAGGACCAATCGAAAGAAAAAATGTCGATTATTGGGCCTTGGTACACCGAAGTGATTCAACCATACATTTTTGCTAGTCATATCCAAAAATAAAGGGTTGAGAGCAGGGGCGAACCTAGGATTTTATTGAGGGGGGCGGATTTTATAAAAAAAAAACTGAAAATTTTGTCGACCTTTTTTTAGGTCTACCAAATTGATTTTCCGAGCTCGCCCAAAGCATTAAAAAGACCCTGTTTTGATCAAATTTTCTGCACCGCAGGCAGAGTTTTGAAAAAAAACAGGCCAAAAAAGGCATTTTTGGACATTTTTTGGAAAATTTTGACCAAACAATCGCGTTTTTTCGGCGCGCGCTCCCCCATCAAAAAGGCGCCTTACGAAAAATTTTAGGGTCCCTCACCAAAAATATATATCTCAAAATAGTACAATAGGGGGACCCTTTTGGTCGGCAGGGGGTCGAATCCCTAAAAGAAGGCGTCCCACCCCCACCCACGCCTCCTTCCTAAATCCGCTACTGGGCGAGAGCATCTTTAATTCTTAGATAGGTTCTATAATGTCAGAATGTTTAAACTTGTCAAGCTGTTTCAAGTTCTTTGAAAGAGAAATACATCCACTTGATACGATCCCCCACATTTTGATTCAGCAGAGCATCTCAGGGCACGTCGGGAAGTGGGACACTTTGCAGACAACAGCAACCAAGAAGTTTTCATTTTTGATTTCGATCTCACAAATGAGTTCATCAACAGTGAGAGTAATCAGTTCCAGAATATGGATTTGGGAGTGGCTGAGTCTGGCACTTGGTACCTCTTCATTGTGCAGGGGTTCAACGAACTCCCTTCATGGGGGACATCACTCGAAATTATAACAGGCAAGTCATCTGTGGAAAATTCCCAAATCAGAAACCAAGTCTGTATTTGATATTGTCGGTTGAGCAATTGCGTCCTGTGAACAAACATCCTTCTGCATCAGCCAAATGGGCAATTTCCCTCCTAAAAGACACAACAAACTTAAGCAGTATCCCCAATTATCAAGAAATTTAGCAGTAAATCACATTATTCTTGCATAGTGTTTAAAAAATTAGGGTTTATTTTGGGATAATTTGCAAGGTTTTTGTTCCATGCACAAGAAACAAGATATATTGCTCACGTTTTCTGCAGATATCGTGGGCGAAACTAGCAGAGCAACTCATACCGGGATACTCACCGCATAATTTTTTTTTCAGATCCTACCCCTGTGACTAATTTGGCATTGATTGAGAGGGGCACAGATAATCTGGTCATCACTTGGGATCCCCCCGCTCAGGGGCAGTACAATTTCTTACGGGTACAATTCATGGCGGTCGATCAAGACAATTCATATTTCACAACTTTCACAGACAGGACGTAAGCAGTTTTGTTATCTTTTTTCAACCTTTTTTCAATGCTAATTTAATGTCGAACTCAAACTCGACAAACAAAAAAAAATGATTTGAAATACCCAGACAAAAGGAAAAAAACTTGAGTTTAACCACGCATTTTTCTCATATTGGGTGGTTGACCTTAGACAAAAAGTGAAGAAGACAAAACTTATTACGCAGAATTAATCCGGTGAAAGTTTCAAACTGATTGTAAAATTAGGTTCAATATATTTATCCAAAAATCAATAATTGCAATTTAATTGTTGATCCATGGCCAAACTGGCAGAGTCAGTTTATTGGTTAGTTCGAAACCAATATTTGGAACTTAGAACTTTTTCATTTATGAAAATTTTAAGATTAACATTTTTTAACAATTACAAATCCAGCAAAATGAGGCAAAAACAACTTTAACTCCCATCCCATACGACGAGCAGCAAAATGAGGTAAAAACTACTTTAACTCCCATCACATACGATGGGCACTCTCTGAACAGAGAAGAACAAATCAGGGAACATTTTATTTTTTTCATAGTAAATTCTCCTCACACGCTAAAAAATTACGGCATTTCTGAATCTTATACTAGGGGGACTCCATACCAGAAGGGACTGCCCCAGAAAAATTAAGAAAAAAAACCTGTTAGCTAGCTGAGTAATTCATAACAAGAAACAGTCCACCAGAGGCACCAATAATCTGGAATTTTTCTCTTCCAATCACATCTGGCATCAACATCTAAAACAGTTCCCTATAAAATACACAATTAATTTACCCTTAAATTGAAAAATTGAAACAAACATTTAAACCTGAACAAACAATTAAATGTCACAAAAATCCTTTATTTTACCCACGTTAGAATTATCAACCTTTGAGATCACTTTTGGAAGATGTATGAGAAGGTGCAATCAGAAGTCGACCAAGCGATGGTACACAGAAACACCATATTGCACCGATTTACAAGGTAAAAATGTGCAAAAACGTGTTTCTAAGTGCCATCGTTTGGCTGACTTTCGACTAAGTATCCTCAGATACGAATTCTCGGATGACCTTCAGATATGTTTTTGACCAAAACAAAGCGAGTTTTTAAAAACACAGAGGCGAAGCGGAGCTCCCCGCAACTCGAGATACAACAAAAACTGAAGTTGGTAAAAATGAAAAACATTCGGGAAACAAAAATAAAAAAAATCAAATTTTTCAGTTGAAGCAGCCCAAACAAAGCTTAAATGTTTTTCCAGTAGTTGAACTGATTGTTCACAGCTTTTCTATCACAAAAAAAATTTTTAAATACTAATCATACAATTTGCAAATATGGAAAATGTATGACTAGAACTTTTTAATACCATTTTTTTAATGAAGAGATACCAATTTCGATACCAATACAATAATTAAATACCTTTAGAACTCGATTAAACTCGATTTAGAAAACTATTTTGCAAAAATGTATGAAACTTGTATTACTAGCCTTTTTCCATAGACTAGGTATATGAAATTGTAGCTAAGTGTATTAACTTTTTCAGTCTATAGAGGTCAACCCGGGAGATTAATAAGGCCACTGTTTTTTTAATAGCCAGTAAAATGTCAAACGTTTTCTTCTCACAGTTTTTGCCTAAATTTAACCCAATTTCACAAAAGTGAGCTCGAAAAAGTCAATTTTGTTGCTTATGCCAGTTCAATTGAATAAATCGACTATGTAGGAGATTCTTTAGCACAAAGTGCTGTGAAAACTCAGTAAACCGCAAAAAATGAGCCAATGAATAAAAAACCAATCGCACTTAGAAAAATGTGTCATTTGGCTCAGCAAAACTTTGTTGACTTTTTTATGTAAGTACAATTGCTTTTTAATCACTGGCTCATTTTTTGCGGTTTACCGAATCTTCACTGCACTTTATGTTAAGCAAGCTCTTACATTGCTTGGTGTATAAGTGGATAAAAGCAAGAAAACTGAAGTTTCAAGCTCGTTTACCTGAAATTCGGTTAATTGGGTGAAATTGGCTGTGAGAAAAAAAACGCTCGGAATTTTATCAGAATTTTTATAGTGCATTTTTGAAATTCAGACATAAAATTGCACTTTTTAAGCGTGAAAGTTTGTTTGGCTCATTGTTAATCAAACAATAAAACTCAATCGATTTGAATTAACATTGATTGACTGTTTCTTTCTGCTAATTTTTGAAAGAATTATTTTGTTCTGTTTCAAGGATATAATCTTAGCTGATTTTACAAATCAGATGGCACATAATTTCTGTAAAACGACCAAGCAATTTTTTAAAATAAGTTTTTTTGTCTAAACTAAACCCAATTTCAGAAAAATTTGTTTCAAATTTTCAATTTTGATTGTTTTGTATGAATGTTATAAGCCAGCATATGGGACTTGTTCATCAAAAAATGTTATAAAAAATTTTCAGAAAAAAATGAAAATAAAGCGTGAACGAAACAAAAACTTCAATTCAATGAAAGGTACCTGTAGCAATCGTCATAATTTTGCTGTAGCAGTCGTCAAAATGAATGGCTTTAGTATCTTAAAAATTAATGAAATATGGAATAATTTATAAAAAAATGTTCTGTACCGATCCCTTAAAATTCTGAAAAAAAAAATTTTATACCTTTTTTATAGAAAATTTACAAACTGTCGAAATCATAAAAAAACGACAAGCAACGGTAAATTGAAGAAAAGAAATTTTCAATTCAAACTTTTTGGCTTCAACAGCAATAGTTTTAATAACTTGAATATCAGTAAACTGTCAAATGAATTTGAAGAAATTTTTCTGAACACATTTTTCAATTATGAAAATTAAAATGTTTGAGCAAAATTTGGCATATTTTTGAGCCAAATCTAACAAAACATTGCTATCACTTATTTAAAAACAGACAAGGAAATGGAAAAAAAATGTTTACTTCAACCATCTTAGCTTAAATAACAATGGTGTTAATATCACAAAAATTCGATACCTTGAATATCAGTTACTTGCTTGTGAGAAGATATTTTTGAAAACGATTTTTAAAGACACCTTAAAATTTAAAAACTAAAAAGTTTGAAAAAACTAACAACTAGGGGAGCAGTGGTGAAGTGAAGGGGAGCAGTGGTGAAGTGGTTACGTCTCCGCCTCTCAATCGAAAGGTCGGATGTTCGAGGCCCACCATGATCCGTGCTCGTTGCTTGAGGGTGAGGCAACATTACCCAGCCCAGAAAAATAACCAAAAAAATTGCATGTAGTTCTTAAGCAGGGGCACAACAGCGGTTCGCCGTGATGGGCTGTACAGCTCGTATGTTGGTCCTATCCCTCGTGGATAAAAATGGAAAAAAAAACTTGGCAAACATTTAAACAAAAACCGACAAATTGTTGCTATTAATCCGTTAGAAGTACAGAAAATAATGTATTTTCAAGAAAAAAATTTTTTGCCTCCAAGTTTTTGAGGTGAAAATTGCAAAAACTGACCGTCAAAAGTATTCGCCATGATTGATTTGGTAGAAAGGAAGAAATTTCGAACAGTTTGTTTATCAGTTAGGGTTCCATGACAACCTGCCTGCTCCAATTTTTGTACAGAGTCCTCCTCTCCCCTCTGTAGGCAAGCTCGCTACACGTTGGCGCGACTGCGGCGATCACTATTTTGCTGTTATAATTTGTCTTAATTTAGACGGAAGGTATATTGGCGCAGGGTAGCATGGGATAGGATAAAATGGAATTGGATAAGTTGTCCTGCTACCTCAGTTAGGTTGCTTCGGCTTCAAAAGAGGCCGTGATAATCGGGTTTTGCTGGCATAATGTTTCGAATGTTCTTTTGCGTATTATTAAGTATGTATTTATGTACCAGTAAATTACCAGATTAGTAAACTGAGTTGCATATAATTCTTGTTATAATCAGTGTCAATGAAGAATTTAATTATAGAACTCATAAATTTATAGAAAAATACTTAAAATACATTTCTAAAACTGCTAGGATCATAATTTTATTTTGCTTTTTTGCTTCAAATTTAATTTTGAATCAAATTTCAGTCTTCAACTCATGTGATCGCAAAATCAAGTGTTGTTTTTTAAGTTCACTGATTTGAGTCGTCAGACCTAATTTGTTAACTAATACTGTTTTAATATATAAAACATAGAAATGACTTTGAGCATTACCTACATGATGATTAAATGTTGAGAAGTATCTAAAAATCTTGTAGCAACTAGTTGAACAGGGTTTTTTCATTAAATCATGCACTGATCATTTTTAAATTTAGGCGTGACCCTTTTCTGGTCCAGTCTGGTTTGACGCCCGGAGTGCCCTACCAAATTAGAGTGACTACTGTGTCATACCAAGATTCTTCTTCGCCGACTGTAGAGCTTGTAGCAGAAACAGGTAATAACAGTTTTAGCCGACGAATCTGAATCTATTTAGAAAATTAACAGCTATGTTGCTGAGCAAATAACAATTTCCATGTGTGATCAATCTTGTGCAATATTTCTATGGTTATTTGTTTTACAATAAGCCTCAAAAATCAGGCGAACAAGTAAGTTGGTGTTACAACAATTCGTGAAATACTGACTGAGTTATACTGTATGCGTTCCCGTGTTCATCTCGCAGCGATAATCGTAAAGGATGTGGAACAATGTATGGCCATTATGTAGAACTTGATTTTTACATAATGTCTATGAAAATCTTTTCCCATAATTGTGGCCACAACGTCAATAATGGAAAAATATCAAATAAAAAACAAACTGCTACAAAAAAATGATTAATTCATTTATAATTCATTTTATTTGCAGCATGTTTTTGCAGCAGATGAATACTGCAATCTAAATCCAGTAGATAGAGCAGAGTGCAGCAAATAAATACTGCAATCTTTTTTCTGTTTTTTATAACCCTTTTATAACTTATTTTTCGAATTTGCCGGTAGCCCCGATGTTAATTCGGCAACAAAAAATCAATAGTCTAGTCTGGACAGGGTTTTAAGTAGCAGAAAACGTCTGGAAATACCGTACCTCGGTCGCGATAGTCGAAAAATTAGTCGCGGTAGGGTCATAATTTAGCAGCCTAATGAGAGAGTCGAAGACACGTTAACGGCATCCAATCCTATCATGCTAGCCATTATACTTTCTCACTCTGATATATTGGAACTTGAACTCTATTTAGATGCTAATTTCGTGCAGTCAGTGGTTCTTTTCCACTACCTGCCTTTGATTTTTTCTGCATAAACTGCATCAAAACGTGTCATCGTGAACAGTTGAACAAATTTTTACAACATATGTTACATGAAAAATGCCGTGTGAACAATTTTTGAACAGCCTAAATGTGTAGTTTTACGAATGTGTGGAAAACTGGAAAGGAGCAGAGTCACCGAGTCTTCTTCAGTCGCTCCGGTCGCGGTTAACTTTTCTTCAGTCGCGCCGGACGCGTTTAACTTTCCTTCGGTTGCGCCAATCGCGGACACATTGCCTCGGTCTGCAAAGTCTGGAAACACCAAATTTTGGTCGCGGATGTCTGAAAACATCCAAATTCAATTAAACCAGTCTGGAAATACCAAAATTTGGTTGCGACTTGTCTGACAAAAAAACCGCAACCTCTACACGGGAAGTAAACGCTATAACTGCTGCAACTTTTGACTCAAACAAACAAAAAAGAGGGCATTGGAGTGTTTAAAATGGTAATTGAAGCCGTTGCAATTCAACTCAGCTTATGCGGTAAAATGGACCACATTTCCTTAAAATTTAAAAAATGTAGTTATTTTATGGGTTAATAGAGATTTGCCATAAGAACGTGTCGTCCATCCAAAAAGAGTTAACGAATAAAAACATTTTGACAATCTTCGATAAATGTTTTTAGACACCTGATAACAATCACTGATTCACTGGTATCGCATTAAAAATTAATTCCTATCGCTAAATCTTAGATGTTTCATTGAAAATTACAGCAAATATATCATTGATAACGCAGTATTTTTTCTTCAATAAAAGTAAACAAACTTTATCAAATTATATTTTGCGGCCGAGGTTTTTGAGAGCCCATTAAATTCTGACTATTCGAATTTGCGAAATTTCCAACCAAACTTGAAGTTGCTTTCAATTGCAGAACCTGTTTGCGTTTGCAAAATCCGAACATTTTGCTATACCCGCGACGAAACTAGCGAGGCGTCAAATTTATCATTACCTTGTATTTGTGTGCAAGATCCACAGAAATTTTTTTAGTGGAGTCAAATTACAGTTTGAAAATTGTTTAAAGACTTGTCACTAAAAGCCAGAGATTTACTAACAACAAATGATGCTGCTTTCCCAGCCTAAGTATTGCCTCATAATGTGTTTTTTTTTTCGGAATTAAGTGTTTTGAAATGTACTTATTGACACCAAATGATTTTTCTGACACCAAGATTGACATCCTCTATGATAAAAAAACTCGATTGCTTATCTTATAGCGGTTCCAGTTTATTTCCGTAATCAAATTTAAGTCTCACGTATCATTGATAATCGACAGTGCTAGTTTAGTTTAAGTTTGAAGATTTTTTCATAAAACATTTTTTCTTACTTAGTTTGCGAAGTGAAACCGTGTGTAGCAAAATCTTTCAGAGTGAGGATCTTCTTCGCCTCATCTCTTCTACCTTGTCCGCTGGATACTTCTAGTTCTGCTTGCCACTTGCCGGATTTATAGTTCAAGGGAGAACAGTCTACAAAAAAAAGAGATCAAAAATATAGCTGATTTTCAATTTAAGGAAAGTTTAAAAAACTAACTGCTAAGTATCTGATTATTGCAAAGTTTGGGAATATTGTGTATCGGGGAATGAACTGATGTCGAAAGAAATTTATTTTCTTGTAAATGCTGCTAGAGCGGTTCGGTAATGAGGACTAGTAGATTCCACGAGAATGACTCCTTCGTGAATTCCAACAAGCTTGCTGTATTGGATACTTATCTTAGACTGATCATGAAAATTGTATAAGGTGTTAATGATAACGAGTACGTAATAGACACTTACTGGTATGTCAGATTGAAGAACAAGAAAAGTATCAATTGCAAAGCAAAACATTTTCTAAATAGTGTTTTTTCAAGTAATGGAATGATGGCTTATAACCAGGTATTGTTAAATGGAACTTTAAAATGACATATAGTGCATTTTTTGCAATTTTTAAAGCAGTATGTTTGACAATCATATGTTCTTTCTTACATTCAATGTTTGCCCTTTTACAGATATTATATTCCGTTGAGTTAATCAAATAAATAACCTGTCTGCATATTGGATATGGTATTGTTCCAAATGATGTTTTGCTCGCATTTTTAGCTTATTGTAGAACGGAACGCAAAAAATGTGGTGGTTGTGAAGGCGTCCTTTTATGGATTTTTTATGAAAAGAAACAAAATTCAAGGCAGATAGTGTTTTCGGGCATTTTAGTTATTGTTGTTTTAGGCATTGTTTTTTTTACAAATAATTGCAAAGGCATAAGTTCCTGATAGACATAAAACTAGGTAGTGAGATATTCAGTTTCACATTAGTGTCGCATAAGAAATCCGGTTCTATTTTGTAAACGAAAATAACAATAGCGATAAATAAAATCTAAACGAATACTACAAGTCACCCCCTTTGTTAAGATAATGAAACGCTCCATCTGTTCTTTTACTTCCTCTTTGAAGTAAAAATTTATAAGTGTAAAAATTATATAATAGGCTGAAAAATTTTACTTGAAAATTAAAACCAGCAGTCTTTTGTCATTTATCTATGCAAAGTTTTTTATTTTTATTCCAGCTCTATTTGTATGAGGTGATGTTCCGGTTCTTCCTCTCGGCTGTTGCTAGCTGCTCGACAACCACTTTTATATCTCGTTTTTTTGTTTCTTTTCAGTTTGAGAGTTTTCTTTTTAGGTTCAGAATTTTTAGGTCGTCTACCTCATTTTAAGGTTCGGGAAGGCAATTATTGCTTCTAATGTTTTTTTTAAATTGTTGCCTGATTTTATTAGGCCGTGTGCATCCATCTTCTTTCTAGTCCTGCAACTTTTTTTTGCAGGCTTTTATTTTAGCCCATACTCTGCAGGTGCGAAAGAGCTTGAAAAAAACTTCAGTTTTTTCTTGTGTTATGGAATTTGTTAGGTAATCTTTTCTGATAGGGTCCATTTTTATATTCTGTTTTTAATGAGTACTCTAAGCTAGTTACAAAATTGGATTGTTTCGATCAAAAACAGCCTCTCGTTTTCTTTGGGACTCAATTTTCTCTTTGATGGCGGGGAAATGAATCTTATTTTTGTTTTTTTCATCATCAAACGATAAGATGATAAGATTGTTGTAGTACCGGCAGTTCTTTTTGCCTGATTTTTGGCGCGTCCAATCCTGGGGTTATAGTGTAGCTTTTTTAGTTGATTATGTTTCTTGTTTTAAAATGGTTGTCATCCCAGTCCTGGACCCCTTCGCTAAGTACCTAGTTGCTTATTGGGTCGTATTTTTCCATTCTAAACAATGATGATAGTGATTTTTTTTGCGTCATACACATCAGTTTTGAGTGCGTAATATAATTTACTTTTGGGCATAATTTAACCTCTAATTTACAAAACTCGTCCAAAAAATCAGCCGCATCCAACTGAACATAGAAAAAACACAGAATGACAAAAAAAGTTCCGCAAATAATTAGAATATATTTCAATAGACAATCGTACTTATTTGTTAGGATATTAAAGAGATTCAATGGGACGGTTCACCGTCCCAACTGATGTCCGAGTTAAAGTTATGGGTTTTTGACAGATTGGACATTTCGGTTTTCGGTGTCTTGTCGAAATATCATGATGAAATGCAATGCAAGTTCAATGATCAAATTCACCTTTCCATTTCATTACGACTGTGTTGTTGTATGTTAAATCGTCTAGGCACAACGGGCATTTCAATGTTCACGACATTCTGTAAAAGGAATTATTTCCTTATTGGGCAAAGGAGAATGTACACAATGGTTTAGAAGAAACATAATGTCTAGGAAAAAGAAAAAAAATAATCGTTAACATTGTTATTATGGTAACTGATTAAAAACTTTCGTATTCTATACTCTTTGTTAGTTGCTAAATTCTAGGAAAATAATTCCAAAGTGTGATCATTTAAGTCGGTGTTTGGCAAAAGCGACGAAAAATTCTGCCAAACATAGCAATGTGATGTTCAATTTGAGTATAACAGTCTTCACAAGTGAAAGGAGGAGGGCGATTTGGATGGCGGCTATTGTGTTTTCCAGACTTTCTTTTGGCTTGATCAAACATGGGGCTTTCATATACAGTTTTTTCAATTGACTTGTGCTGATTGGTCGAAAAGGGGCTTGTTCTATAATGTACCTTACGTAAAGTGTTATAGTTACTAATGTTGAAGGGAAAATCAATTTAGCTTAGATTAGAGAAAACAAAAAGAGTTCAAAAGAAAAGCTAACTATATTGAATGTTTACAAAATTAAATGCCTAGGAACTGATTATTGCAAAGTTCGTGAATTTTGGATATGTGACAATAAATTGATGTTGATAGAAGTTTCTTAGTTTATAAATGAGCTTAAAATGGTTCGGTATTGAGGAGTAGTAGGCTCCGCGAAAATGACTCTTTCGTCTTTCATCAAATCCACTAAGCTTGCTGTATTGGATACTTAGCTTTGACTGATCGGGGAAAAAATGTAAGGTGTTAACAATACGATTATCGACTTCGACTAGTTTGTTAAATTGAAAAACAAGATTGGTGTCCATTGCTTAGCAAAACATCTTCCTAAACAATGTTTTTTCAAGTAAAGGAATGGTGGCTTATGTTCAAGTATCGTTAAATGGAATTTTAATATGACATATAGGGCACATTTTTTGCCTTCTTTAAAGAAGGATGTTTGACAACCATATGTTCCTTCTTACGTTCAATGTTTGCCCTTTTACGGATATCATTTTCTGTTAAATCTCTTAAATAATTTGTCTGCATTTCAGATATCGTATTGTTCCAAATGATGTTTTTGCTCGCATGCATTTTTAGCTTATTGTAGCGTGGAACGCAAATTAAATGTGGTGGCTGTAGAGGCATCCTTTGATGGATCTTTTATAAAAAGAAATAAAATTCAAGGCAGATGAGGCATTTGGTCATTTTAGTTATTATTGGTTTTTTTGAAATCTCGGATAATAGTAATGGCTTTAGTTCCTGATAGACATAAGATTAGGTAGTGAGATATTCTGTCTCTTATTAAAATCGCATAAAAAATCCGCTATTACTTTGTAAACAAAATAACAATAGCAATAATTAAAGTGTAGTTGAATACTACAGTTTCAGCTCAACCTATGGAAGGAGGTAGTCATAGTCAACACCAGGGGCGGATCTAGGATTTTCTCGAGGGGGGGCGCGGATTTTCAAAAAAATTTCAAAAATTTTGACGACCTTTTTTTTAGGTCGACCAAATTTATTTTTTGAGCTCTCCCAAAGCACTGTTTTGCCCCTATTTTGGCAAAATTTTCTGCACCGCATGCTAATTTTTGAAAAAACTGTCAAAAAAGCCAATTTTTGGCCACTTTTTGAAAAATTTTGACAAAAAAATCGCGTTTTTTTGGCGCGCGCTCCCCCTCAGAGTTAGTATATATTGGCGCCATAGGCGCCTTTAGAAACATTTTAGGGTCGGTCGGCCAAAAATGGATTTCTGAAAAAGTATCAAAGTACTTTATATACTTATCAAGGCATATACACACAAAAACACTTTTATTTTTTGAGCCTCATTTTAGTTATTATCGGTTTTTTTTTGAAATCTCGGATAATAGTAATGGTTCACTCTAATGAAAAATTTTTGAGTCGGTCGGCCAAAAATGGATTTCTGAACAAGTATCAAAGGGGGGACCCTTTGGGTCGGCAGGGGGTCGAATCCCTGAGGGGGGTGGCAACCGCTCCCCCCCCCCTAAATCCGCCCCTGGTCAACAGCAATCTATACATAGTCGTTACATGGTTTCCATTCTGATTGCTAATTATCTTGTTTTGTTTTAGTTCCTCTCCCCGTGATGTCATTCGGTGCTCTTGGAGGCCCATCGAACAATGTAGATCCCCGAACTATTTCCTTCAATTTCCAGCCGCCGAATCCCGACCGTATCGGGTGGTCCGGGTTTCGACTCTATACCTGGGAACTATACGACAACCGCACACGGAAGCTAGAAGTTAATAATGTTACGCTGATGCCAGAGTTTCCAGCCGAGACAAGCTCGGGTACGGATGACTTCCAGGTGACTTATCGAAATTACGGGACACTTTACGAGGCGGAGGTGGTTACTTTATCTGAAACTGGACTGTTAGAGAGTGAACCGACAGCTTTCATTTTAACTACCGGTGAGAAAAATTCATGACTGGAGCAGATTTAGTTTGAAATTTTCGAGAACAAAACTTTCGAGACTCGCAAAATTGAAAAAGAATAGTGTGTTTTTAGTATAAGTAATATAAGTATAATTTATTAGTATACTCTATTATAAAAATGTTATATGTTTTCATGCTTTTATTAATCAATAAAAAGGTGAAACAATTTAAAAGAAGGTTGGAAATGATTCAAAAATTTTAGACGTTATCGAAAAAATTGATCAAACTATAAAATAAAACTAGAAGTCAGGGGCGGATCAAAGGTTTTCTCGAAGGAGGGAGGCGGATTTTCAAAAAAATTTATAATTTTGTCGACATTTTTTTAGGTCGACCAAATTGATTTTCTGAGCTCTCTTAAATCCTTATAAATACCCCCATTTTGAGCAAATTTTCTGCGCCACAGGCGAAATTTTGAAAAAACAGGCCAAAAAGACGTTTTTAGGCAATTTTTGGAAAAGTTTGACCGAAAAATGGCGTTATTTCGGCGCCCCCCTCAAAATTAGTATATATTTAATTAGTATTAATTAGCATATATTAGCATAGGGCACCTTTAGAAAAATATTAGGTTCCCTCGCCAAAAATGGTATCTCAAAATAGTACAAATGGGGACCTTCTTCAAATTCCTGAGAGTGGCAAAATCCTGAGGGGGTCGAATTCTTGAGGGGGCAAGCGTCCGCCCCTCCCCCCTAAATCCGCTGGTGCTAGAAGTATAACTTTTGATGATAAAAATAAAACCAGAAAAAGACTGTCATCCGGCATGGACCGACAAAACTCAGATATATATACATTGACATTTAAGATTTATGTTGTCACATATGTTTATGATGTTGCATGCCATAAACATACATTTAGTCGGTCAATCGACCTTGAGAGATCTCATTTCGAACACAGACCGAATGAACGGTCAGAGCAAGAATAAACCTTTGCTTAAATTGGTCGTTTTATCTCGCTCCGCGTTAGCTTATCTGTTTGTCGATCCATTCGGATTCAGGAATCAAACGTTCATACATTGAGGTATGACATGGCGCAGCCATCAGGATATTCCAAAAACCCAATCAACATAAACCCCTTTTGGGAGAAGGCATCGGCCGAACCACCTCTAGAATAGTCCAAGTGGGCGGCGATAATGGAAATGACAATATTCGCGAAAGATTTGTATAGAAGAACGAAATTTATTAAGAGCCCGACCAACGTTAGTCGAAGCAGCAGAGCGGTGTCGAACTTCAAATCACAGGAGAAAATGATGCACCAAGAAAGAACAGAGAAGTCAGAAATCAAGAGAAAAAAATAGGTTGGGAAAACCATGTAATCAAAGCGAGAGAAAAAGGTGTACTTTGTAACTCATTCAGATGGGACGAAGCAGACGCGAAAGTACGCAGCTACATATTTTTATGCGTAGGAGCGGAAGGACAAAGACAATTGCAACACGAACGGCCTAATCTGGAGTTACACACCGTTTCTACCCAAGAAATGTTGACAACCCTCGAAGATATTTTTATCACAACTCAAATCATCTTTTTATCACAAAAGATACAATTTCATTTGTCGAAAACAGAAAAAGAATCAAAGTTTAGAACAATTCCATTCGGATCTCGTGGAATTGGCATTGCGGGCAGATTGGTGAGACCGTGAGGAAGAATGGGTTTGTGACATGTTCACAGCGCACATGAACAACGAAAAAATAGCAGAGGAACTATTGAACCCGCCGGGAAAAATGCAACCCGCCGGGAATATGCAACCCGCCGGGAGAAAGGTATCGAACATAGTAGAACTATGAAAACCAACCCTTTCGGCGGAAATCAAATTACAACAAAGCAAGAACCGGTTAATTACATTAACACCCGAGGATGCGCGAACTACTCTATAAATCAGAACACACAAAGAGGGCGAGGCGCCCGCGGCAGACCGTTTCAACGGTGATCACAAAATAACAGAGGACAACCAAGGGCTACAAACACAGGAAACCAAAAACAGTGCTATAAATGCGGCAACCAGTATAACCAGAATCATTTACAGACCTGTCCCGCTAAAGATAAAATTTGTGCAAAATGCGCGAAACGGGGGCACTTTGCCAAAGTATGCCGATCAACACAAGTCAACTATCTTGAAGATACTCAAATTGACCAACAGGAGGAGCTTGACACCGAAAGCTTGGAAACAGAAAACGACCGAGTGGCGTTTGCAGAATTTTCTTCCAGCAATGGTTGGGATAATTATCAAATAGACAACTTTTTGGTAATGGCAATCGAGGAATCATTTGAGATTAAGAATACAATAACATTGATCGAAGATGATCTAAACGGACATATTGTGAAACTAAAAACCAATTCCGAACAATTGTTTGCTATTGCCGATTCGGGCAGCCCAATGTCTTTTCTAAACGAAGAAACCGCAAGGCGCCTCCAACAAAAGGATAAATCTGCACTGTTTAAAACCATCCTATCGGGAGACACAGCACGCAAATTAGCTTGCTATAATTGCGAAACAATTGTTCCGAAAGGAAGATTGATCATTACAATCGAGTCAGGGGGATGGCAAATCAGAGCCGCCCCATTCATCGTAGTAGATGACAAAAAAGCTTCCACAGATCGGCATCAAATTGATTCAAGAACAGAAAACAGAAAAGGTACATGCTATATAAGAACAAGAAGAGTCGGACCCAGTGACAAAACAATGGTCCGAAGACAATTACGCACAATTGTGCGTACGTATCGGAAAATCCAAAAATCACACTATGAAAACACAGTTCATTGAAGAATTTGAACCAGTTCAACAGAAGGGTAGACGCATTCCGACACACCTTCAGGAACGAGTGGAAGGAGAATTAAATAAACTGATTGAACAAAAACATATTATCAAACTGGATAAATGTTCAGACAAACAATTCATAAGCCCAATTGTAATTACAGTGAAAAAAGTTCAAACAGTTAAACTTGCGCTGGACTCGAAGAAAATCAATAAATTTATCCATAAAAACAAGTATCAGATGCCCAATATTGATCTACTATTGGATAACATTGCGCAGGTACTCAAAACAGACAAAACAAAGCCAACACTTTTCTCTAAACTTGATTTGATATACACAAACTCTCAAATCCCGCTGGATCGAAAAACACTTGAACAATGCAATTTCAGTTTGGTCGGTGGCAACGCAACAGGAACGTATCAATTCCAAACGTGATTTTACGGCCTCACGAGTATGCCAGCTGAATTTCAAAAAGCTGTCGACTTAACATTGACGAATTGTACGAACACGTATGCATATCTAGATGATATACTAGTAGTCACTAAGGGAACCAAAGAAATACATCAACAGAAATTGAAAGCAGTGTTGGACAAACTTGATGAAGAAAATCTAACAATTTCACTTGAGAGATGTAAGTTCGCTTGCAAAGAGATGGAGTGGCTAGGATTTAAAATTAACAGTGAAGGCACAACCCTACTAATTAAGAAAACCGAAGCAATAGAAAAACTGTTACTACCAAAAACATACAAACAATTTAAAGTTTTATGGGGTCAATACATCATCTCACAAGATTTATACCAAATCTAGCACAAACAGCTGCAGCGTTCCGTCCATTGCTAAAAAACACAGAGAAGAAAAAACCACTTCACTGGTCATCAGAACACAACACAGCTTTCAAAAACATGCTAAAATTAGTAGCTGAAATTACTCAGAACAAACACTTTGACCAACAACTAGAGACTCGCATTGTTTGCGACGCATCGAACACCGGATTAGGAGCTGCACTAGAACAAAATTCACCAGAGGGTTGGATAGCCGTAGCGTACGCATCACTTTTTTTAAATTCCCCCGAGAAAAAATACTCGGTAAATGAACAAGAATTATTGGGAGTAGTTTGGGCAATCGAACACTTCAAATACTATCTTTATGGAAAACATTTTACAGTTATTACCAATCATCAGGCTTTAATCAGTGCATTAAACGCAAGCGAAAGATCAAAAACAAGTCAGAGTCGACTCACACGATGGATTGATAGATTAATTCCTTTTCAATTTGATATCAAACACTTGGCGGCGAATAAAATGGGACTTATTGACTACATGTCCCGAAATCCGGTTGGATTGGCAAAACCTCCTAGTGAGTATGATGAGGAATTTGTAGTTGCATCAATAAATGCTTTCATTAACGATCTCGAACTGATTGACAACGTGATTCTAAAAAATTTGGCCAATCAGAACAAAGCACCGTATGAGCTGATCAAAAAACGCGCGGAAAACAAAGAGGTATTGAATGCCACTTCAAACACTCATAGCGCATGTGAACATTCCAAATATTCCACTCACGGTCACTTGCAAACAAGAACTTCAATTCAGTCTCACTCAAAAATCACCAACGAACAGTCAGTTCTCTCTCAACAAAATTCTATAAAGCAAAACAAACAATTCAAAAATTGGTAAATTGCATCACTCACTCTAAAATGAGCAAACGATCAGACACTCGCGGATTTAAAGGAGGCTTTATACCCACAGAAATGAAAAGTGCCGATACAGAGGGGAAAACTCAAAGTCAGCTACGCAGTGGCAAGGATCGTCGGATAGAGAAGAGAGCCTGTCTGACCCAAGATGGCACAAAAGGCCACATACAAAAGGAAAGAAACTAAACACTAACTCAACAAAGCAGACTACTACGGAGGGGAACGCAAATGTTCAAGACGCAAGAGAAGTCATTAGGAAAAAGAAAATTGAAGAAACACGCCCAAAATCAAACTTTCCCAAAATCATTTTCTCAGACGATCAGAAAAACGAAACAGCCACACGGAGAGAAAGAACTCGATAGACCAGTAAAAAACAACGTCCTGCCAAACAGAGGAAAGAGTATCCTTCAGCGCCCAAACGGATTCGTACACGTCGTACTGTCAGACAGAGGAAAGAGCATCTTCCAGCGCTTAAACAGATTCGTGCCAAACGGAGATTGAAGTAACCTCCAGGTCTACTCAAACAAAGCTATCTGGAGAACAGCAACCAGAAAATGAGATTTGGGTGAGCCGCGTAAACCCAACAATGACTACACAAGAGGAGCAAAAACACAACGAGATACCCCCAACGATGACGACGAATATATCACTCGAGGCCAGCCATGAAATGATCACGGAAGGACTATTAGCAACAATAGAAAAGACCACGAACACATCAGAGAGCGAAGAAGACACCCTATTGTTTCGAAGGAAACTCCAACGGGTGCTAGGTGTACGGTTCATTGCGGCGGCGACGAAAAAAGATCGAAACCTCCGACCACAAGAAATGGGATTGGGAGGCCATCAAAAACTCATATGGGCCTTATTGGTACAATATCAGGAATCGACTTCACGTTCGCGAAGACTGTCTCCTGATCGATGAACGAATCGTGATACCGACGCAACTTCGGCAAACAGTGCTCGACAGCCTCCATTTGACCCATCCAGGATCGGCAGCCATGTTGGATCTATGCCAACACGCCTGGTTCCCTCACATTCATAGAACCATTTTACACATGGCGCAAAACTGCACACACTGTACAGAACAAGGTAAAAATTTAAAACCCATTATAGGAAAAAAAACACTCATTCCTTATGGAACCAGTGGTAGAACCCAACGAGGAAGTTCAGCTAGATTTCGCAGGTCCCCTCCCGGATGAATTAAGTAGGGATGCTTACATTTTAGTCGCTATTGATAAGTAGTCTAAATTTCCTACGGCAAAGGTCGTTTCCAACACAACAGCCGATATCGCCATAAAATTCATGCAACGATATATTTCGAACAACGGCGTGCCAAGAGGGATTAAGATGCGATCAGACCCAAACATTCAGAGCAAAGAAATTCCAACTTTTTGTAACTCGAATAACATAAAACTCTTTTTCGCACCGGTTGACGACCACAGAGCAATAGGGGTAGTCGAACGAATTGTACAAACACTCAAACGCAGGCTAGCGGTGATGCGAATTGATAAAACAAACACATCGTATCGACTTGCTTCCGACGTAGCTGAAATAATAAAAACTTCACGGATCACGCCACACGGCGTCACAAAAGTTTCACCTTTCGAAGCACTCTTAGGCCGCAAACCGAACACTCCGCTATCAAACATCGCAACAAATACTACACCGAATAACTTAAATTGAGAAAACGCAAAACATGCATGCTTAGATCGAAAGAACCTAGAAAAGCCGCCACTACCAGCAGAGATCATACATGACCTCCAAAGATGGTCGGAAGACGAGGTGACAGTTAAGAAAAGAAGGAAACTGAACACGCAATTACCAAAGAATCTACAGCTTCCTAAATCTCCAATACAGCAAACAACAGGTGCACGTCATAAAGTTATAGAACTAGCCAAAGATCAACTTAATGTAGGATACAAAGGGATACAAACAACAATAGATCCACACACTAAGAAGTAAATAGAAAAGGTGGCATGAAAAAAAATAGGATAGCAACGAAACTAAAATCTCCGAAAACATTTGAACAAAAATATAAGACAGTGGACGGAAAAATCTTGACATACACTCCACACACCGCTTGGGTACAATCATTTGGCAAACAACCAAGATTATTTAAAAAAAGCGGAGCAGCTTTTGTACCAAACCCTTTAATTTATGGACCTTGTAGACCATCATAGCTAAGCGATTATGTGGCTTATAAATCCGCACGGAGAAATGGACCATGTCTACGTTTTTTAGACATTAACAACCCAAACGCGCCTCAACATGCAATGTTTGAAGAAGAAGAGGCGACGGGCCTCCCGGTGAAACAGACGAAGAAGTCGAAACAACAAACTATCAGTCCCACAAAATGAAAGGCGAAAGCAACGGGAAAGCGCACCGGAGGACGACCTTCAAGACAACCTCAGAACAGAGGAATGACTTTGGAAACAGAGGCATCAACAGAGAAGGAGAGGACAACAACGGCAGACGTGCAATCAAGTCAGGATGACAATAGTTCAACCACATCATCGGAAGATGTGGCCCCTTTGCCGAAACGGCAGAATCAAAAGACAACCCCACCAGCAAAAGAACCCTCAAGAAGATCCACCCGGAACCGCCAATCGGCGTTGTCAAATGCATTTGGGAATGCAATTCCAATCAACACCATACTCGACCCGAATAACACTAACAAAGCAAGTCGACGATTCGAGATAGATTCGCCACCCGAACAGGACAAGTCTAATCATCCAAGCCTGAAAACCTTAATCAAGGAAATGGGTTTCTCGGACAAAACCCCAGAATATCAAGCGTGCCTAAAATTCATTGAAGCTATAAGCCCTAAACAGACCAAAAAGAAAGAGGAAGTGGTGAATTTAACGTCGTTAACGGATGAGGAGATGGCGGAGAACAATAACGATATTCTACTTATAAAAAGGGGGAAAAACTCAGAAACTGGATGCTGACGCAGAAATGCCAGATGATGAAGAACATACGAAGCAGGAAGACGAAATGACGAAAGAAGTAAAGGAAAAATGAATGATGTGCGCGTCCCACGGGGACGAAAAACTCAAAAACCTAAAACTAAACGGTCCCATGTGGACTTTAAAACTCAATTATCAGTTATAATTTAAATGTCAAGGGGGAATGTCATCCGGAATGGACAGACAAAACTCAGATATATATACATTGACATTTATGATTTATGTTGTTACATAAGTTTATGATGTTGAATGCCATAAACATACATTTAGTCGGTCAATCGACCTTGAGAGATCTCATCTCGAACACAGACCGAATGAACGGTCAGAGCAAGAATAAACCTTTGCTTAAATTGGTCGTTTTATCTCGCTCCGCGTTAGTTTATCTGTTTGTCGATCCATTCGGATTCAGGAATCAAACGTTCATACATTGAGGTATGACAAAGTTTTTCGAAAGTTTTCCAAATTTTTTTTTGAAGGGTTGACTCTTTTAGTGCCCCGATCGCTGGAGATGTTCGTTATCACGTACCTGGACGACTACAAAATGAGGGGTGACTGGAGTCTGCAGAGAACCGACAACAACTTCGATCGGTTCCTTGTCCATGTAAACAACAACGAAAACGATGACCTCATTGCCACCGAAGTGCTCGAAATAGCTGGGAAGGTATGGGTCTTTCTGTAGAAATATACACCGATTGTAAATAAAATGTTTGTTGAAAAGTTATACCAATTTAGCCAGATGCATAATCAGCTCGCACTGGAGTTTCAGGGATAATAATAGATTTTGCTGGTTTTCAGAGTCGCGGCGTCTATAAATCTCAAAATTAATCCCAAATAATCAATTATAAACATATTTTTATCTTTTTTTTTGTCAATTCAATCAAACCACTCAGCCATTTCTAATCGATTGTTTTGGATTGTACACGACTCATTTTCTAAATTAGTCAAAAGTTCAAACACGGTGCAGTTTTTTCAAAAGTTGAGTTGATTTTCCCTTTAACACCCTAACTTATCTAGCATAAGATAAAACGAAATTGACTCAGGCCGAAAAAAAAGTTATTAGGTTCAAATTCGATTAGGCCTTGAGCGCTGCAGATGATGTTTTGCAAAATACATCGAGATTATCATCTTTCAAAATCAATATAATGGGTTTCAATGGATTGTGCTCTTACTCAAATAGTCTATTTTAATAACATTATAATTCATTTCATGGTTTATATTTGCAGCAAAAATGGTTATTATCACGATTGATCTCTTGAAAAAAAAGTTTTTATCTATGAAACTCCGATGCGCGTGATTCATATAACTAGATTTAATAAACTACAGCGACACGCCAATAGGATGGAGGCATTACACTTGTTCCTTTATAATAAATATTTCTGTCATTACCTTTGTTTCAAAATATTTATTATAAAGGAGCAAGTGTAATGCCTCATTCGCGTGTCGCTGTAGTTTATTAAATCTAGTTAAATGGATAAGAAATATATTATTTATGAAAACAATTGTGATAATAACCCATTATTGCTCGATTTGTGAATAAAATATAAAAAAAGTTCCGCCTACCCATTGATTCCGGAGGAACAAATGTCTTGGGTGTTTATATAACACAAAATTAATTACTTCAACTGAAGTATACAGTTAGAGCCCACAACATTTCCCGCATCCAACTTTAGGCGTAAGTAATCGATTATAACGGATTATTATGATGATTTTTTGACTTTTGACAATTATAATCGACAAAATTAATTTTTTGACAAAATTAGGACTTTAAGGGATTTATAATTGATTTTAAGGGTGATATTTTCCAAAAGATTATAGTCCCTTTTAAACCATTTTAATTGATTTTAGTTCTTGCTAAAAACCCTTAAAATCAATTCTAATCGATTATAATCTATTATAATCTCTTATTCTGCCGAAGTTTTCCTTTATTCGAATTATATCTTATCGGTTATTATTTTTGCGTCAATAAGAAAATCTCTAAAAGAGAGATCTCTTGAATACTTTGGTTCATCTGAACACATTATTTTACCACGTAACAAAAATTTCATTGAGATCATTTCATATGAGTGGAAAGGTTCTCGCGGTAGATGAAAAATAAATCTTCCGAAACAATCATGAAGCTAAATCAGTTTGCTGAAGTTTTGGTGTTTAAAAAAGCTTAAAATATGCATCACAAAACAACTCTAATGAGGAAGAAACGAAAAAAATAACTTTTGTATTTGAATTAATTGAAAAACTTTAAAAATATTTTCCTCATTTTTCATAGGAACCATCGTCTACAAAAGGCATAAAATATAAGCAATTTTGATGCAACTTTGAAGACAAAAATGAACAAACAAAAGGGATTATAATCAATTATTATTGAGTTAAATGGATTTTTGTGCAAAACTAACAAAATAGAAATTTGAATAAAAATAATGGAATAAAAATAACGATTATAATTGATTATAATTAATTATTATTTGATTTTAAAAAAAGAGAAATTATAATCGATTATTGATTGAATAAAATTGGTTGTTTCTCAATTTTAGTGAGACTTGTACTAAAATCGTAAAATAATCTATTGTTAACGCTTGTAACTGGATGCGGGTTGATTTTGGAAATGCACAATTTTATAATCATTGGATTTTTATGAAAATTAACTTGAAGACAATTATTTTTCTGGGGAAAGCGTCTGAAAAAAAATAAGCAAAATGGAGATGAAACCTAATGTTCAGTTCTTTCTCATTGGTACTATTTTAAAACGCACAGCATTTTTAGCACAGCATTTTTAGCACAGTGAGTATTTGGCAAAAACGATAAAAATATATTTTACAACGCAACTAAAATCAGCGGTCAACGCAGGTGAATGAATTTAAAGTAGAGGTTAATTAGTTAAATAGCAACTAAAATTGTTAAGCAGCAAAGTTAATATGAAATTTAAAATGACGCAGTCGTGCATATTTTTTTTTTCATCTTTTGATGATCTACAAACGTGCGCTGAGGTGCCCAAACAAACACCCTCTGAGCTAACGTTTTTCCCTTTTTTGCTGTGGAAAACAAACTAGGAAAAAAGACACAAGATAAATCGATTATAATTGATTATAACTAATCATAATTTGATTTTATTTTAAAAGGGACTATAATAGATTATTAAATGATTAAAATTGTTTCTCAAATTTAGTGAGACTTGTACTAAAATCGTAATATAATCGATTATTAACGCTTGAAACTGGATGCGGGTTGATTTTGGAAATGCACAATTTTATAATCATTGGATTTTTATGAAAATTAACTTAAAGACAATTATTTTTCTGGGGAAAGCGTCTGAAAAAAAATAAGCAAAATGGAGATGAAACCTAATGTTCAGTTCTTTCTCAATGTTACTATTTTCAAAACGCACAGCATTTTTAGCAGAGCCTTTTAGCACAGTGAGTATTTGGCAAAAAAAGATAAAAATAAACATTGCAACGCAATTAAAATCAGCGGTCGACGCAGGTGAATGAACTTAAATTAGAGGTTAATTAGTTAAATTGCAACTAAAATTATTAAGCAGCAGAATTAATAAGAAATATAAACTGACGCAGTCTTGCCAATTTTTGTATTTCATTTTTTGATGCTCTACAAGCGTGCGTTGAGGTGCCCAAATAAACACCCTCTGAGCTAACGTTTTTCCCTTTTTTGCTGTGGAAAACAAACTAGGAAAAAAGACAAATATAGTTTTTAAGAAAACACGAAAAGAAATAAATTAATGTCGTTTTTCAGCGTATCAAGATCAAGATAATCGATTATAATTGATTATAACTAATCATAACTTGATTTTATTTTAAAAGGGATTATAATAGATTATTAAATGATTAAAATTGTTTCTCGAATTTAGTGAGACTTGTACTAAAATCGTAATATAATCGATTATTAACGCTTGAAACTGGATGCGGGTTGTTTTTGGAAATGCACAATTTTATAATCATTGGATTTTTATGAAAATTAACTTAAAGACAATTATTTTTCTGGGGAAAGCGTCTGAAAAAAAATAAGCAAAATGGAGATGAAACCTAATGTTCAGTTCTTTCTCATTGGTACTATTTTAAAACGCACAGCATTTTTAGCACAGCATTTTTAGCACAGTGAGTATTTGGCAAAAACGATAAAAATATATTTTACAACGCAACTAAAATCAGCGGTCAACGCAGGTGAATGAATTTAAAGTAGAGGTTAATTAGTTAAATAGCAACTAAAATTGTTAAGCAGCAAAGTTAATATGAAATTTAAAATGACGCAGTCGTGCATATTTTTTTTATTTCATCTTTTGATGATCTACAAACGTGCGCTGAGGTGCCCAAACAAACACCCTCTGAGCTAACGTTTTTCCCTTTTCTGCTGTGAAAAAAAAACTAAGAAAAAAGACAAATATAGCCGGTTACTGCGCAAGGAGCACAGAAAGTTCCGACACTAGTCTTTAAGAAAACACAAAAAAAGTTAAATTAATGTCATTTTTCAGCGTGTTAAGATCAAAATATCTGACTTAAAGCTATTACTTAGGCAAAAACAATATTATTAAAATAGGCAAATTGGTCAACAGTGTTTGCAGAAAATGACTGAACTAACAAAAAACCAAAATATATTTTTTTGAATTTTCAGAAGTTTTTGATTCCAAAAATGGCGCGCTTGAAAATTTCAAACACCAACTTTAATTGAGTACAATTTATCTTTCATGGTCAAAACTAAGCTTAAATATTCTATTATGAGCCTGCTCGGTGGCTTTATCTGCTCAAAATTAGACTGAAAATTTAAGTTTTAAATTTCTCTTTCTCTATATTATAACCTTCTGAAATTTTGTTTCTTTCGTTCGAATTAAAACTGGAAGGGCTTTAAAAAGTTATATGACTCGGCTCAGTTGATTGATTTTTTTTGGTACCAGATTTCCTGTGGAAAACAAAAAAAAAACCTGAAACGCATCCGAATACAACGTTTTTCTCCATTTTCGTTTGTCTGAATAAAAAACCTATTGTTTATCTCAAAATCAGTTTCTCTGCTTACGTTAGTTATATTTTGTACAAGTAGTTTTTTCAATTCAGGCCACCTCGGGATCCATTGAATTTGATATTGGTAGTCAACTATTCATTTTGGAGTTCAGAGTACAGATAATCACTGAAGTTGAATACCAAAATGCTATGTTCAGTGCAGTTTCCAGGCCCTCTCAGTTCATCATTGTACCAGGTATGTCTTCTAGAGTCGGGTATTTAAATTTTTCCAGGGTAGGATTTTTTCAAAGATTATTCGAGCTCTGCCAAATCACAATTAAGGCCCTATTTTGACCAAAAATACTGTGCCGCCTACAATTTTTGAAAAAAAAATAAAAAAAGTTTTCAAGATTTTTTTTTGGGTTTTGTTGCCAAAAAATGCGTTTTATTTTTCTGTGTGCGCTCTACCTTAAATTTTATATATATTATTGCCATGGGTACCTTTAGAAAAAATTTGTGGTTCATCATATAAAAAAATTTTGTCCAAAAAACAGCATCAGAGCTAGTCATCTCATAATTTGTTGGCATCAAAATTATATCTTGATGACTTTGTTTCTGCTTAGACCTTCCAGAGATTGTGGACTATGAAGCTACTCTGACAACCATGACAGCATACATTGATGTGTCAGCTTTCGGAATCGAGTCCAAATTTGTTGCCAATGTGAGCACAGAGGCTTTGAATTAAGTTCATCTACAAAACTTTTTTCAAAAAAACAAGAGTGCTCCTATGCCAGGGCAAATGTTGAATGCCAGGACTTGAATGTTCTGACTGCACTTTAAGGCCAATTAAAAAGTTTTTCTATGAATAAAGGTCGAAATATTTGGGGAAAAAAATCATTTTGTTGTTCATTTCATTCTCGACTCGCTATGTATAATACGTAAGTTTAGTTTAGCGTCTCATATTGTTTCGATAAGACTAAATTCCTCTTCTCAATTCAATCTGGAAAGCATTAATTTGCCGTTTACGCGTGTAATAAGAACGCTATTCTCAAATTGACGTAAAATTAGCAGTTTTCAAACCACCATAACTTCACAATGAACCTTCTTAACTAAAATGTCTTTTTAAATTTTAAAGTTGAGCTCAAATCAAAATTATCTTTCAGGTGCTGTAAAACATTTCCGTCAAAAACGCTCAGTCAAAAAGTCGAAAAATAACTTTAAAAAAAACATCCCAAGCATAAAGAATCCTCACTACCTTCGAAAGCCTGAACAAAAAGACCTCAAAAAGGTAGCTCTTTTTAAACATAGATATACTAATTTCAAGTAGTATTTAATGCCTTGCTGGTATCTACACAAAGCAAAGATTTTAATTAGCTTTTCAAAATTTAACAACAAAACAACAAAATTAACATTACAATTTTCTAAAGTAAACTTTGAGTATGTCTCGTAAGATTAATCGATGTAAGAAATGATTAGCTAAATTGCCAGGACATTAAAAATGAATTGAGGAAACTTTTAAACTAAGAGTTTTTTTATCGGACACGTCAGGTACCCATCAAAAGAAACCGGTTGATGTACAACAAGCTCATGATCTTCCGACCGGCTACAGTTAATTCTGTAAGTATATTGAAAAGAACAAGAAATTTTTTCGTTGAAAATTTTGTTTAATTTTTGTTGGAATTGTCGGAACATTGTTTTGATTCAATTTTGACGAAGAGCGCGGAAAAAATCCTGTACAATTTTTAATACTCTGTTCAGTAAAAAAAAATTGAAAAGTACACTTAATATTTGTTTTTGCGAGCTCTGAAGACAGCATTGCATAAATTAGGGAGCGAAGGTGAACGGGTTATGTCTCCACTTCTGAATGGAGCAATTGATGGTCATGGTTCTTGCTCGTTGCTTGAGTATGAGTCATCCTTGTCCAGCCCAGAAAAACAACAAAAAACTCCATTTAATTTTTTGGCAAGGGGCGTCACAGTTTCACCCTGAAGTGTATAACAGCTCGTATGTTGATCTTTCCTCTGTGGGTAAATTATCTTAAATAAAATCACCTTTAAAATAAACTATTTTAAATTCTATTCTTGTCTTTAGAAGGCCGAAATAAAAAATTGGGAAATTTTTGGGCGATCTTTTTTTCAGTGAATTTTAAAGTAGGACTCCAAGGGGTTCAAAATACAGAGGCCTCCTTGTTTTTTATGATCCTTTCAAAGAACTCGAAAAATCAGTCGAAAACATTCAAAGTTTTGAAAAAAAAATGGAAAAAACATCTTTTTGAAAGCCACATTTGAAAACTTTTGCATGTCTCCGTGTTTGTCATAAGCTGTTGGTGTTTTTGAAAACAATTATGTAATTTTCAAAAATTTCCTGGATAAAAAACTAGTTGTCAATAATGTTTTTTTAGCTGAAAAAAGCTTCAACTGGCGAACCGCTGATGAACATCTCAGTAAATGCTGCCGACTGCTCAGATGATCTCACCAGGTGTGCGGTGACCTTCAATGACCTTGAACCAGATACGGAGTATACAGCCAACGTGTTTGTAGTCTCCACGCCTAGCCCATTCAGGAGGACATTCATTGGAGCGGTGTCTACTTGTGAGTTATACGGGCTATACAATCTCAAATAAAAATTGTGATAATATTTTTCATGTTTTGTTCAAATCGCCCTTTTTAGACAGAAATAGTGATATTGATAGTAAAAATCAATATAATAATCATAATAGGCATCGTATCAACAACAAAAAACAATCATACTCATAGGATCTGACCATGAGAAAAGAAATAATTCAAATCATGCTCAAAAAAATTTATTGAAATCATCATAATAATTTATATCATTCTTGCGTATTTTTTTTTCTGAATTAAACACAAAAGAACAAAACTGAATTTAAAAAAAAATACAAAATAACAGAAAGCTGTATGTGAAACTTTTGAGGGGGGAGGGAGGGTGGTTTTAAACGTTTTCGAAAAGTTTGTCGACACCTTTTTTGGTCGACCAACATGCCTTTCAGGCATTACGAGGCCAAACTGTGCACTAGATAGGCGCACATTTTTGTGTCTGTGTGTTCCTGGATTTCAGAGACAAATCTATAAACATGCTTAAATTTTGTCGGAGCGATCAAACAAAATGAAAGAACAAAAGAAGAACAAACGGAGCCTCCTTGTTGTGAAATCCGCCTACAATTCGCAATATACCCAGTTTGGCCTCATAATGGAGCTGTCCAAGAAACCATAGCGATCAAAAACGACTCACAACGAGAAAACAAACCCACGCTGTTTTTACCTTCCCACCTCACACATCATATAAGCATCAATTTTATGATTCAACAAAGGATTCCTACAAGATCAGACGTTTTAACAGATCAATTTTTTATATAACCGTTGGTAACGATGGAAAATTGATCCCCACAGAAATCAAGAGAAAATTGATCCAACAGAAATCAAGCAAGACGAGAAATATCTGTGTTTTTAAAATGAAATTTCGCCTTTAATGGCTTCAAAATTAACATAAAGCCCAAAATCAATTTTGAACGCCATAAATTTTGGAACCCACAACAAGGCGATAGAGCGAGTTTACAGCTATTTTAGGGGGAATTCGCAGAAATGGTTAAGAAATGTGATATACCAATACAAAAACAATGAAGTAGGGTTGCTCCATGTAAAAAGAATTTTCAATCATTTAAACCATATCAATTGTCAATGACAAAATTTTACTTTTTTAGCTAAATTTGCTAGCTCTATATATATACAATTAAAAGAACCAAAGGGTAAAAAGGAATTAATCTGCAAATTGAAACACAAAAAAGTGACACAGCACTCTCTCCTACGGAGAGAATGAAAGTAGTAAGTTCAAAAATGAATGACCTGTTAATCAATTAGACTAAAGATTGAACTAAGCAGACTAAATAAGTGAATGGAATCATATAATTCCTCAAAGCAGGAAAAAATCAAATCGAGGTAATTGTAAGTAACTGCTTCTTTTCTCTCTTCAAAAGAAAGGAAAGAAAAAAATTAAGCGCAGTTTTCTTCTTCACCAAAATTGATAGGAAAATTTACCAGACAAAATAATTGTGCCGTTAAACATATCAACTCCGCATTAATTTCAACAAACTAAAATCCGACGGATAAAATTTTAGCTAAACTGTTAATTGAATTCTACATTATATCAAAATGGTTAAAGTACTAAAATACCAAAGAATGTATAATATGATAGTTGGAAGCAATTAAAAGGCAATCATGTCACGGATTTTGCAATAAGTGAGCCGAAGATTTTGATCCGGAGGATTTTAAAAAATTAGCTAAGAAAATTCACTGCCTCTTTTGTCTGAATTAAACGCAAAAGACCCAAGCTGAATTTTACAAAAAAAATTACAAAATAACAGAAAGCTGTATGTAAAACCTTTGAGGGGGCGGGAGGGTGGTTTTAAATATTTTCGAAAAGTTTGCCGACACTTTTTTTGGTCAATCAATATGCCTTTCAGGCATTACGAGACCAAAGAACTCTGCACTAGATAGGCGCACATTTTTGTGTCTGTGTGTTCCTGGATTTCAGAGACAAATCTATAAACATGTTTAAATTTTGTCGGAACGATCAAACAAAATGAAAGAACAAAAGAAGAACAAAGGGACCTCTTTGTTGTGGAATCCGCCTACAATTCGCAATCTACCCAGTTTGGCCTCGTAATGAAGCTCTCCAAAAAACCATAGCGACCAAAACGACTCACAACGAGAAAATAAACCCACGCTGTTTTTACCTTCCCACCTCACACCTCACATAAGCATCAATTTAATGATTCAACAAGAGATTTTTACAAGATCAGACGTTTTGACAGATCAATTTTTTATATAACCGTTGGTGACGATGTAAAATTGATCCCCACAGAAATCAAGAGAAAATTGATCCAACAGAAATCAAGCAAGACGAGAAATATCTGTTTTTGTGTTTTTAAAATGAAATTTGGCCTTAAATGGCTTCAAAATTAACATAAAGCCCAAAATCAATTTTGAACGCCATAAATTTTGGAACCCACAACAAGGCGATAGAGCGAGTTTACAGCTATTTTAGTGCGAATTCGCAGAAATGGTTAAGAAATGTGATATACCAATACATGGAAGTAATTTTGTCTATTTAAATGGGGCCACCAGATATATTGACTATGTATTTCATTGCAATTTGGCCACGTTGCTCTTTGTGTAAGGTCTTCATCATGGCATTTCTATGAGTAAAGGGAATCTTAAGTTTGCTATCCATATATTGTAATCCGTCGGATTCATGGAGGTCATACACAAAATGATAAAAAAAGATAGAGATTTTGAATTAATCATCTCGACTTTGTTTTGACGTGCTTTAACGATGTTCTCAACATTGGATCATCTTCATTTGGAAGAACAACCTTTTTGGCATTTAAAAAGTATTTAAATCCAAAGGAAGTTTCAACAAATTGAAGTTTTCACGGTTTTTATTTACAAATTTTTCCTGCTCTGTTGAAAGTGGGAACCCGAAATGAACTTGAATAACGGAAGTGGAAGGAATATTTACGATATTTTTGTTTTCTTTATTTACATTGCTTACAGTTTTCTGTTCTAAAGGAAAATGATTTATGCTACGCTGAAGAAATAAATATTGAAAGATTGCAGAATTTGAAAAAAAAAATTTTTAAAGAATAATAATAAAAAAACTCCGAGGCAATGCGTTTTGAGGTACAAAGTTTATTTCAATTAATTTTCAAGTTATAAATTGGAAGAGTCGAGTTAATCAGATTTAGAACTAAATCTAGTAAGTAACTATGTAATCTTGCGTAATCGGAATTTTTTAATGATGAACCATTTGAATTGCAGAACTGTTTTTGATTATCCGAAGGAAAAGTTGCCCTTTTCATTATTGTTAGCCACTACAAATTCTTCATCATAATGTGTTGGGTCAGAACACTTTCAGATAGATTTCTTGAGATTAGGTAAGTTGATCTCTTATCCTTTCCTGCCAGGTGTATAATTTTGAAGTTAAATAGTAACAACCGATTGACCCATCTAGTTAACCTACTGTGGTACGTTTATTCCCGTGGTTTGTCGAAAGAGCGGAAAATAGGGCTTTATGGTCTGTATTGACTTCGAAATCGGATCCATAAAGGTAATTTTATAATGTTCCACCGCCCAAACAACCCCTACAAGTTACAATTCCTTGGTGGAATATTCAGATTCGTGTGGATTTTTAAAAAATCGTGAGGCAAAAGAAACAGTCTTCCAATCGTTGCCGGGGAGTTGTTCTGAATATGTCCCCAGTCCGTTGTGCGTCGGTTTTCATTCTGATATTTTATTTTACTTCATAAGTGCTACTCTCTGTCAAACTAACAAACTTTTGTTTAATTCTCTCAAAAGCTTTTGTATGGTCTTCATTCCAAATGAAACTGGTTTTCTTAAATAACAAAGAACGAAGAGGGTGTCTCAGGAATGCTAAATTTGGGACGAGCTAAAGATTTTGATTTGTAGACCCGAACAGCAATCTTAGTTCTTTCATGTTTATCTTCTAGTTCTTTCTTTCCTTGGTAAATCTTGAATGCTTTTGTTTTATCAATCAACGGACCAGTTGACCATTTAACGGCGAATTTTAGTTGTCTGAAATCCATAAAACTTTGTAAACTGTGTTTTTCTGTTCTAAGAAGCTTCCTTTGGATGCAAATAAAATGCCGTCTAAGTAATAGTTTGTAAGCGGAAACCTACGTAACATTGAGTCCATGACTCTTTGAAATTCGTTATGCATATCGCCAAGTCCGTAAAAATCAGCTAAAAATTGATAAGTGCCGGTAATATTGCCACCTAATATACTACAATTACACTGGTTGCTAGTAAACTTTTCCAAGGACAGTTGACTATAGCCGTTTCTTAAATCTGATTTAGTGAACCATACATCTCCAACGGAATCATTTAAAAAATTTGCCCCTACGTTATTTTACATCAAAAGGGCTATTCACTGTCAAACTAACCATTTTTTTTTTAATTCTCTCAAAAGTTTTTGTATGGTCTTTATTCCAATGTAAACTGGACTTCTTAAATAACAAAGGACGAGGAAGGCGTCTCAGAGATGCTAAAATTGGGACGAGCTTAAGGTATTGATTTGTAGACCTGAACAACGATCTTAGTTCTTTCATGTTTAACTTCTAGTTCTTTCTTTCCTTGGTAAATCTTGAATGCTTTTGTTTTATCAATCAACGGACCATTTGACCATTTAACGGCGAACTTTAATTGTCTGAAATCCATAAAACTTTGTAAACTGTGTTTTTCTGTTCTAAGAAGCTTCCTTTGGATGCAAATATAATGCCGTCTAAGTAATAGTTTGTAAGCGGAAACCTACCTAACATTGAGTCCATGACTCTTTGAAATTCGTTAGGCATATCGCCAAGTCCGTAAAAATCAGCTAAAAATTGATAAGTGCCGGTAATATTGCCACCTAATATACTTCAATTACACTGGTTGCTAGTAAACTTTCCAAGGACAGTTGACTATAGCCGTTTCTTAAATCTGATTTAGTGAACCATACATCTCCAACGGAATCATTTAAAAAATTTGCCCCTACGTTATTTTACATCAAAAGGGCTATTCACTGTCAAACTAACCATTTTTTTTTAATTCTCTCAAAAGTTTTTGTATGGTCTTTATTCCAATGTAAACTGGACTTCTTAAATAACAAAGGACGAAGAAGGCGTCTCAAAGATGCTAAATTTGGGACGAGCTTAAGGTATTGATTTGTAGACCTGAACAACGATCTTAGTTCTTTCATGTTTAACTTCTAGTTCTTTCGTTCATTGGTAAATCTTAAATGTTTTTTTTATCAATCAGCGGACCATTTGACCAATGAACGGCAAAACTAAAATTGTCTGAAATCCATAAGATTTTGTAAACTGTGTTTCTGTGTTCTAAGAAGCTTCCTTTGGATGCAACTAAAATGTTGCCTAAATAATAGTTTGGAAACAAATTTTTTCCTAACGTTGAGTCCATGACTCTTTGAAATTCGTTAGGCATATCGCCAAGTCCATAAAAACTAGCTAAAAACTGATAATTGCCGGTATTATTGCCACCTAATATACTAAAATTACACTGGTTGCTAGTAAGAATATCCAAGGACAGTTGACTCCAGGCTTTTCTTAAATCTGAGTTAGTGAACTATACATCTCCAACGAAATCATTTTAAAAAATTGCCTCTACTTTGTCTACAAGTTAAGTTGATTGATTTGTCTTTTTCAAAAGTAATGACAATTGGGCTAATGGATTGATCTTCCTCACAATTTTTCAGCTTTTTAAAGTGTTTTTCCGATTTGAGCCAGTTTAATCGTGTTGATGAAGGGAAACGCGTCCACCTCTTATTTGAATAGGCTTCAGTTGAATACGGTTCGTCCAAGTGAGGGATTTTTATGTGTTGTTTTCCAATCCGTGTAAAAGTCTTGGAAATGTGTTCGATTTCCTTGTCTTTTCGGCGGTAGAAATAAAATTTATTGATTTACAGATCTTTTTGGTCTGAAAATGAAGTAAGTGCTTCTGTGGTAACTCGATCCCCATTTTAGGCTACTTGTAATTTCCAAGGATATTCCTCTGGTGACTTTCTGTCAGGAAGAAATTACATTCTTCGTGTTTCCATCCATTTGAGAAAACTGGGACTCTCAGCTTCCCAGTGATGTTGATAGCGTTGTCTGTGAACCCGCAGTATAGTTTTTTGTTGCTTTATCCACCGGATAAATCTTCAATTAAGGATCAGGTAATTTAAATTCGTGGAGAACATTTCTCCTGAGAAAACAAACCTGACTAGCGGAGTCAACTTGTCTTTTCAAAATTACTAATTTTTTTGCCGAAGCCGATATTCATCAGTTTAGTTGAGTTTTTTGCTTCGTCGTCAAAAATCGTAGTTATAATTAATACAGAACAATCATCGTTGTCGTTCTGTCCCAAACCATGCGTTGCTCACTCTAAATTATTCTCTGTTTACACGGTCTATATTTACACCCGGTTGATCCGAAAGATTTTTGAGATCTGTATTATCTACAGTTTAGTTATTTCCAATGTTTACTTTCTTACGGCAGGTTTACATAGTTTGATGAAATGGTCTTTGTTTTTATAGGATGGACAGTTTGTGTCATTCGTCGTGAAATTTGCTGGATGTACTTTACAGAATGTACCGCTACTTTTCATACCGGTGTTGTTTCGTTCATAATTCAAAGTTGGTTCTCGTTTCACGTTAAAATGATTTTACGATTTGTGTACTGATAATCCTATGGATTTTAAAAATTTTATTTATCTTTATATGATTGGTTATCCTTTTTTATCTATTAGCGCAACGGTGGTAAGGTTTCCGTCAGTCGCTTTCTCTGTATGTCTGAATTTTCCATATTGTTTATAATGATTTGCCCTATCTATTTGTCTTCTCCGGCAAATATGTCACGTTTTTTCGCCATATCAGCTAAAACTTCCTTCAATTGCTCCCATGACTCTTTTTTGCTTTGCTTTCTTTTTAACAATTCGTGCCTTTGAAATGTGACATTTGTTTTTCACGCGAAGGCCGTTGCTAAGTTTTCCTAAAATTCTTAGAAGGAAATTTGGAGGATGTTTACCCATGTAAATTTCTGTCCAATTATCATTTTTACTTCGTTTCCGAAGGCTAGATAGAGGATTAAGCGACGTTTCTTGACGACTTTGCCGATTCTCATTCCGTTGAATTGTTCAGTTTCTGTTTTGATCGATGCCACCTCTTCGTCGTCGAATTTTTTCTGCTCTTCCATATTCCTCTCTGGTTGTGCTTTTTTCTGGTTTTCCGATTCGGTCTCCGTCGGATTCTCAAGTTCAGGTAGATGTGGATGGTGTCTTTCCATCGGGTTCAGTAGATTTTCGATATCTACAACTTCGTTCTCAAATATAGCTAATTGAAAAAGACGTCTCCACTCTTCCCAAGGGAGTGGTGGGTCCATCGTATGGTTCTGCCAATATGAAGGTATTACTCTCCTGTTAGTTTTGTTGTTTGACAGCGCCATGATAAAGTGTTACTTTGTTAGAGCTAACTCTACTTATTTACAATTAAAAAAATAAAAGGATAAAAGTGAATTTATTTTAAAGTGTAAACATTAAAAAGTGACAGAGCATTCTCTCCGCATTCTCTCCGAGCAAACATAAATGACGTGTTAAATCAATTAGACTAAAGATCAAACTAAGTAGACTACAGACATAAGTGGAATCACATCACTCATAAGACAAGACAGGACGTGTAAAAGAAGTTTTAACATTAACAATAGAACCAAATAAAAAAATCGAAAAAAAAGTTTCTAATAATAAATGTGGAAAAAAATTTCCATGGGACTTTTAGAAGTTTGTGCAACAAAAGACAAATTCTGAATTTTCCAGCCTGCATTTTTAAGGACATGCTGACATTTTATAATTTTTTTCACGACAGCATTATTTCAAAGAAGTCCTGTAAATACGCATGATCAATCGATAAAAAACGGATATTGGGAAAAAAACTTTTCACCGTGATCAATGTATGGCCAGAAGATTATTGGTTTACAAAGTCTGATTATAAAAGTGCATACAACTTTTTTAGTCTATTATTCGGAAATATTACCGGAAACTATAAGTTTCTAATCTGATTTTACGGATTAGGAGATGTGTACAATGAAGTTTATGTCAGACGCAATCAGCTGAGCAAACCCTTTTGATTTAGGATAGATTATGAACATAGCAATCTTCAGGCTGTATATTTAAATAATGTACAGAGGATTTTTTGTATTCAGATGGAAAATGGAATTGGTAAAATATCAGTGTTTGGATCATGGTAATTAAACAAGTTTTTCTGTGTTTTTTTTCTTTAAAAATATCAATACTGTGGTTCAATACATTACTGGCGACGCGTTATCTGATTAGTACCAGAGTTTGTTTTATAGTTTGTATTAACTGAAATGATTCCATTGTTTTTTGTTAATTGGTTCCATAATAAGAAAATAATGAGAGATTTTTTGTTCTCATTTGATAAAACTTCAGTTTCGAAAATTTTTTCTCACATTTTTTTGATCTTTTTCGACCTCTAACATGTCTACTCAAAAGTTGAATTAATTTTTGCAAAAGCCTATCTAAACTTTAAAACAAAAATCAGAATTGTTGAGAAAAAACTCAAGCTAGATAACAATCAATGCTTCGTTCGGAATTTTACAACAGGTTACTCATGAAACCTATAAATTTATTAGTTATTCTGTCATCAAAAACTGGCCTTTTTTGACGAAATAGTTGAGTCTTTTAATAGATGGAAATTTTTATAGCTTCCAAAAAAGCTCTCAAAAAACGAAGACATAATATTAACAGTCTTTACCCAGGGGCGGATCTAGAAAAAACGCCTTTTTTCAACGCTCCCACCTACCCCTACCCCCACCCCCCCCCCCTAAATCTGCTGGTGGTCTCATCAATTTTTTGCCAATCTCTAGAAACTCAGATCAATCGTTGGCTCGAAAAAACAGTCATAATACTATTGCTACATCTAGCATCTTTGGGGAATCCTTTCAGATTTTCAAGAAACGAAGAAACGCTATTGAAAAAATTCAATATTCCGATGAATGAAAACTCGTAGGTCGACGTTTAAGAAAGTAACCACAAAAACAGTTGAAATTATCAACGTACAAAAATTGACGCTAAATTGAAAACCAGAGGTAAAACGGACGCGCCTTAAAATTGGATGGATTGCGCCACTTGACCATCTCCACGAGAGTGGCTGGAAAAAAGTTTCTTTCGCAAACTGTTTTCTGAAGACCCACAAATGCAAAAAATCAGCGATCGAATTAGAAGCCTTAAGCGTGTTGTGGATTGTCGAACATAGCAAGAATTACTTCACAGCTTAAGATTTTAAGAGTATTTTAATGTTCTTTCAAAAATCTCCTCAAGGAGTTTTTATTTTGTAACAGCAGCCTTGCCAGTGGACTTCATCAGCAGTTCGTTTGAAGCCTCTTCTTACATGATTCGAGTGAACTTCGAGAATCTCCCTTTTGGGAACACTGATGAAATTGTAGAGTTCACAATTGTGGTTGCCGAGATGTCAGAAGGCACCAACATCAAAGCCAACAACGTGGTCAATGGTCCGTATTTATTTACAGACGTGTTTTTTGTGGTTCGATAAAAGTTTTTCAAGCTAACCTTCTTTTTTTCAAAATCGAGTCATACTTTTGTTAGCACATGGTCTTTCGGTTGGATTGTAGCTGCTCTGACAGAGTTCTGGGACTAACCTTGCGACCATTGCGATCCGAAAAAGATAATTTGCGTTTTAGCGCGAACCAAAAATAGTAAGTTGCGATCATCGCGACACAAAATAGGCAAGTTGCATTTTTACGAGACCGAAATGTTTTTAGTCAATTTGCGCGGCCCAAAAAAGATATGTTGCGACTTTGCGCAACTCAAAAAAGACATGCTACGACTTTGCGCTACAGAATTGTTTCTGCGACTTTGCTTGACCCAAAAAACATGTATTGCAATTTGTGCTTGTTAACAAAAATAGTTTTGCAATTTTGTGCGACAAGCATGATTCTGAGCGACTTAAACTGCCCCAAAAAATGCCTGTTTTTATTACTTTGGGACCATGTGTAGGTATTTTTGTGGCGGTCCTGTATATGATCAGCAAATATTTTGATCTAGCTTACTGAACCTTAACACTACCTATAAACTGGATTTTTTTTGCATCTTTTACCTGTATTACGCTTTTACGAGTGAAAAAACCGACAAAAAATCGTTTACTAAACTGCTCGAATTTTTTTGCGCGACACATGTTTGGATTTTGCCCGACTCATGTTGCGAGTTTGCGCGACCATTTTATGCAGCTACGTTGCGATTTTGGGAAACCAATAATGCGACTTTGCGCAACTCAAATTTCGGGTGGGGGTATGGAGTTTGGGTCGCGGAAAATCAATTCGATCGCAACATAAATTGCAGATTTTGGCCCGGGAGATCAAAAAGATGGAAGATTAAATTAGATTGCCATAATATAAAATGAAACGTAAGGTAGAAGGCCATAAGACAGAAGTGTGTAGGGTAGATTGGAACAGAGTAGAATGATTTTTTAGAGATTTTTTTTGCTAGAATTGATTCGAAAAAGAACTCATTCAACTTTCTTAAACTGATTAATTGATTCTCATAAGTTTTTTATTCATTAATACAGCCATTGATCATTCTGATTTCCTCAACTGCAGCTTATATGACATAAGCAAGAAGATGGTAGAAAAAAACGAAAACTTTTTTGAAAGTCATTGGAAAAAAGTATTGGAGATTTTTAACTTACATTGAGAAGTTTCTCAAAAGTTGGGTAATTCGATACTATACGACTATACGACGGAGGTGGTTCTTTATTTTTTCGAAAGTTTCCTATTCCAATTTTCTAAAAAAAAAAACTGGTGCTATCGCTGCAAAAATATTAGAATTTTTAGTCATGTACTGGTCCAACTACATAACAAATGAGTCCCACTATCATGCCTTGTCCCTACAAATTTACCCAATGCCATTCAACATCAACCCAACAGACCATTCCTGGTTCGTGGACATAGGCGTGGATTTGTGCGACCCCGATGTGTCTGTTCATCAAGTGTGTAATGGACCCCTCATGTCCATGACTGAGTACTCTTTGTGGGTGGCGGGGGTCACTGCAAATGGCCGTATTATTTTTAGTTCAACAATTGGCGGTCTAGCTACTTCTTCAGGTAGATTTATTTAAACAATTGAGAGAACTAATAAAGCCTTTCAAATTCCATCCATTAAAAATTTAAAGTTTAAAGTTACATGCTTCCATTTTTATAGAGAAAAGTTTGGAACCAGAGATTTGGAACAAAAGTCTGACTGCATTCACTGTGGTTTTCATACCGAACTTACCAGAAGAAGCATTGTTCCAAGTGCAGGTTAGCAATCTTATCTTTCACAGAAAAACTTATAAATTATTGAGATGACCAGCAGTGTGCCGAGGGGGAGGGAGGGGGGGGGGGGGATGACCGGTTCGCCCCTTTAATTCTGGTTGCCAAATTTTTCCAAAGGTTCCCCAGAAAGCGGCGCGGAGAATTTTTGAAAAAATAAGGTCCTTATGGTATTTCGGAGAGCTTGGAATTGGAAAATCACATTGACCGACCTAAAAAAATAGGTCCGCAAAATTTTTGAAATTTTTCGAAAAACCGCCCCCCCCTAGAAAAATTTCTGCGCACGCCACTGGAGATGACCTATAGTCTTTATAGCTAATAAGACAAAAAAGATTTCAATAGAGTTTGTGTTTGTTTTACTATCTCAATTTTTGTTCAACCAGCTGTTTATTTTTCTGTTGACACGTTTGGCGCCGTATCACGAAACTTCAGAGATATAAATTTCCGATTGAACTAATATATCAGTGAGCCTTTGTGTTAAAAATTAGTGACCAATCACATGGTTTGACATTGATATAAATCGAAGATTGGAAACGATATAAAATTCCGATTGAACAAATATATCAGTGAGCCTTTGTGTTAAAAATTAGTGACTAATCACATGGTTTGACATTGATTTAAATCGAAGATTGGAAACAACATAATTCTCTCCATAGTTGTTGAGTTTAGTTTAGTTTGCCCGCATTGAGTAATAATCCTTTGCAATAGTTTTCCGAGCCAAAAATTTCTAATCGATTACGGATGTAAAAAATTTTAGTTCATGAAAATGATTATAGTACCGTTAATATCATTTTTTGAAAAACAAACGTCCATATTATTAAATTTTAAACCGTTATAGTTGACAATAACCTATTTTTTGCCGAAATTTTACGATGAGTTTTCAATTTTTTTTAACAAATCGAAGCAATAAAAACACAAAAAAAATGATTAGGGATAACATCCACGACTCACAGAAAGTCAATGCACAAAATCTAATTTAATAAGGCTATAATTTTTTGATACTAAAATTAAATCCCCATTTACACCCAAGCCTTACAATTATCCCCCTCCCCGCAACGCTCATATTTTGATCATGAAAAAAGACAACGAAATTCCTTGAATGAAAAAGTAAACACTTTTTTACGAAGTTATCCAGAAACAATTGATAAATAGCGATCAAAAAGAGATGAAGCATCTATTATTACCCGCAACCAGTTTCAAGCGTTAATAATCGATTATATTACGATTTTAGTACCAGTCTTACTAAAATTGAGCAACAATCAATTTTAATCAATTAATAATCGATTATAATCTCTCTTTTTAAAATCAAATTATAATTAATTGTAATCCATTATAATCAATTATAATCGATTATTTATTCGCCTATTTTCTGATACAATTATCACCAATTATAATTGATTATATTCCATTATTTTTATTCAAATTTCTAATTCATTAGTTTTACACAAAAATCCATTTAATCTTTTGTTTGTCCATTTTGTCTTCGAAGTTGTATCTAAATTGCTTATATTTTAAGCGTTTTGTAGACGTTGGTTCCTACGAAAAGTGAGAATATTTTTAAAAAGTTTTGCAGTCAATTCAAATATTCAAGGATTTTTTTTTTCATTTCTTCCCCATTAGAATTATTTTTTGATGCATATTTTAAGCTTTTTTAACCACCAAAACATTAGCAAATTTATTTAGTTTCATGATTGATTCGGAAGATTTGTTTTTAATCTACCATGGGAACCTTTCCACTAATATGAAAGGACATCTATGAAACTTTTGTTTCGTGAAAGAACTTTGTGTTCAGATGAGCCAAATTGTTCAAGAGATCTCTTTTCTAGAGATTTTCTTATTGACACAAAATTAATAACCCATAAGATATCATTCAAATATTGTTTTGAATTTACAAAATTTTGGCAAAATAAGAGATTATAATTGATTATAATCGATTATAATTGATTTTAAGGGTTTTTTATAAGAACTATAATCAATTATAGTCGATTATGAGAGATTATAATCTCTTGGAAAATATCACGATTATAATCAATTCTAAATCCTTTAAACACCTAATTTTGGTAAATAAAATCAATTATAATTGTCATCAAAATAATCCGTTTTATTCGATTACTTACGCCTAAACTTGGATGCGGGTATCGACTTTAATGTATCAAATTGTGGTTTAAAAACGACATTGCATCCCATTGAAAACGGATTGAAATCAATTTCTTATTGTTTTTTCTTGCATATTGAGACTAAAGAAAGCAGTAATTGATTCATATTAACGAAAATTTGATGCGGGTACCCACTGGTTGCCATTTTCATTATTAGTAATCTTGTTAGTTTGAGTGTAATTAAACTTCGCAGTTTGAAGAACGAAGTACTTAGAAGACAAACTATGTTTTTTAATCGATTACAAAATTGTATTTTACGTGTCAAGAAAAGTTTAAATTGGCTCTCAGTAGTATAGATATACGACACTGGGATCGAGGGGGGGGGGGGTGATCCCTACAGGGATCATTGGGTATAGATTATACCTAATAATCCCTATGTAAATATTTATACCTAATGATCCCTATGTAAAATATTTACACCTTATGATCCCTAAGTATAAATTTCATAGCTAATGATCCCTATATAAAAAAAAAATTTACAGAAAAATTTTTCACACAAAGTTTTCAAAATAAAAAGTTTTTTTTCAAAATTTTCTTTCATATTTTTTTCAATTTTTTTTCAACCTACGTATAACTGATGATCCCTATATACACATTTTTTCCCTAAGTAAAACCAATGATCCCTATGTATAATTTTTTATAGCTAATGATCCCTATGTTAAATTTGATACCTAATGATCCCTATCTAAAATATTTATACCTAAGGATCCCTATGTAAAAATTTATACCTAATGATCCCTATGTAAAATTTTCATACCTAATGATCCCTATGTAAAAAAATATATACCTAAAGATCCCTATGTATAATTTTTATAGCTAATGATCCCTATGTAAAGATTTATACCTAGTTTTTTTGGCGCTCCCACCGACCCCCCCCCCCCCCCCCTAAATCAGCTGGTGGTCTCATCAATTTTTTGCCAATCTCTAGAAACTCAGATCAATCGTTGGCTCGAAAAAACAGTCATAATACTATTGCTACATCTAGCATCTTTGGGGAACCCTTTCAGATTTTCAAGAAACGAAGAAACGCTATTGAAAAAATTCAATATTCCGATGAATGGAAACTCCTAGGTCGACGTTTAAGAAAGTAACCACAAAAACAGTTGAAATTATCAACGTACAAAAATTGACGCTTAATTTAAAACCAGAGGTAAAAAGGACGCGCCTTGAAATTGGATGGAATGCGATACTTGACCATCTCCTCGAGAGTGGCTGGAAAAAAGTTTCTTTCGCAAACTGTTTTCTGAAGACCCACAAACGCAAAAAATCAGCGATCGAATTAGAAGCCTTAAGCGTGTTGTGGATTGTCGAACATAGCAAGAATTACTTCACAGCTTAAGATTTTAAGAGTTATTTAATTTTCTTTCAAAAATCTCATCAAGGAGTTTTTATTTTGCAACAGCAGCCTTGCCAGTGGACTTCATCAGCAGTTCGTTCGAAGCCTCTTCTTACATGATTCGAGTGAACTTCGAGAATCTCCCTTTTGGGGACACTGATGAAATTGTAGAGTTCACAATTGTGGTTTCCGGGATGTCAGAAGGCACCAACATCAAAGCCAACAACGTGGTTAATGGTCCGTATTCATTTACAGACGTGTTTTTTGTGGTTCTATAAAAGTTTTTCAAGCGAACCTTCTTTTTTTCAAAATCGAGTCATACTTTTGTTAGCACATGGTCTTTCGGTTGGATTAGAGCTCTGACAGAGTTCTGGGACTAATTTTGCGACCATTGCGATCCGAAAAAGATAATTTGCGTTTTAGCGCGAACCAAAAATAGTATTTTGCGACCATCGCGACTCAAAATAGGCAAGTTGCATTTTTACGAGACCGAAATGTTTTTAGCTACGACTTTGCGCTACAGAATTGTTTCTGCGATTTTGCTTGACCCAAAAAACGTGTATTGCAATTTGTGCTTGTTAACAAAAATAGTTTTGCAATTTTGTGTGACAAACATGTTTTTGAGTGACTTAAACTGCCCCAAAAAATGCCTGTTTTTATTACTTTGGGACCATGTGTAGGCCTTTTTGTGGCGGTCCTGTATATGATCAGCAAATATTTTGATCTAGCTTACTGAACCTTAACACTACCTATAAACTGGATTTTTTTTACAACTTTTACCTGCATTACGCTTTTACGAGTGAAAAATTCTATTACTAAACTGCTCGAATTTTTTTGCGCGACACATGCTGGGATTTTGCCCGACTCATGTTGCCAGTTTGCGCGACCCATTTTATGCAGCTATTTTGCGATTTTGGGAAACCAATAATGCGACTTTGCCCAACTCAAATTTCGGGTGGGGGTATGGAGTTTGGGTCGCGGAAAATCAATTCGATCGTGAGTTATGTTGTTGAGGTTAACTCATAGAGTAATTTCGGATAGGGTACACCGTCTGCTAGTCACGCTATCTTATTTTCGGCCGGATATATTCGTGCAACTTCTTAGTCTAATACCGATCCTAATCTTACTCTTATATCTACTAGTCTCAGGGTGTTTAACTAGTCTCTGCTAGGCTCAATAGATCTAAAGTATACTGGCTTATTGCGACTGCTGAAGTTCTCTTGGAGAGGTAACTAATTTCTTAGTTAAATTCAAATCTCTCTGGTGCTGAAATTACAAGTAATTTCAGCACTTACAAATAAGTGGGTTGTTAGTTGGATGGATTATGATTGGTTAATATTAAATATTTTACAGTGGTAAAATATCTAATTTATCCAATAATAAAATGTAATAAATTGCAGACTTTGGCCCGGGAGATCAAAAAGATGGAAGACTAAATTAATTTGCCATAAAATAAAATGAAACGTAAGGTAGAAGGCCAAAAGGCAGAAGTGTGTAGGGTAGATTGGAACAGAGTAGAATGATTTTTTTATAGATTTTTTTTGCTAGAACTGATTCGAAAAAGAACTCATTCAACTTTCTTAAATTGAATAATTGATTCTCAAAAGTTTTTTATTCATTAATACAGCCGGTGATCATTTTGATTTCATCAACTGCAGCTTATAAGACATGAGCAAGAAGATGGTAGAAAAAACGAAAACTTTTTTGAAATTCATTGGAAAAAATTATTGGAGATTTTTTACTTACATTGAGAAATTTCTCAAAAGTTGAGTAATAAGATACTATACGACTATACGACGCAGGTGGTTCTTTATTATTTCGGAAGTTTCCTATTCCAATTTTTTAAAAAAAAACTGGTGCTATCTCTGCAAAAATATTAGAATTTTTAGTTATGTACTGGTCCAACTACATAACAACTGAATCCCACTATCATGCCTTGCCCCTACAAAGTTACCCAATGCCATTCAACATCGACCCAACAGACCAGTCCTATTTGAGACCGAAATGTTTTTAGCTACGACTTTGCGCTACAGAATTGTTTCTGCGATTTTGCTTGACCCAAAAAACGTGTATTGCAATTTGTGCTTGTTAACAAAAATAGTTTTGCAATTTTGTGTGACAAACATGTTTTTGAGTGACTTAAACTGCCCCAAAAAATGCCTGTTTTTATTACTTTGGGACCATGTGTAGGCCTTTTTGTGGCGGTCCTGTATATGATCAGCAGATTTTTTGATCTAGCTTACTGAACCTTAACACTACCTATAAACTGGATTTTTTTACAACTTTTACCTGCATTACGCTTTTACGAGTGAAAAATTCTATTACTAAACTGCTCGAATTTTTTTGCGCGACACATGCTGGGATTTTGCCCGACTCATGTTGCGAGTTTGCGCGATCCATTTTATGCAGCTATTTTGCGATTTTGGGAAACCAATAATGCGACTTTGCCCAACTCAAATTTCGGGTGGGGACATGGAGTTTGGGTCGCGGAAAATCAATTCGATTGTGAGTTATGTTGTTGAGGTTAACTCATAGAGTAATTTCGGATAGGGTACACCGTCTGCTCGTCGCGCTATCTTATTTTCGGCCGGATAGATTCGTGCAACTTCTTAGTCTAAAACCGATCCTAATCTTACTCTTATATCTACTAGTCTCAGGGTGTTTAACTAGTCTCTGCTAGGCTCAATAGATCTAAAGTATACTGGCTTATTGCGACTGCTGAAGTTCTCTTGGAGAGGTAACTAATTTCTAAGTTAAATTCAAATCTCTCTGGTGCTGAAATTACAAGTAATTTCAGCACTTACAAATAAGTGGGTTGTTAGTTGGATGGATTATGATTGGTTAATATTAAATATTTTACAGTGGTAAAATATCTAATTTATCCAATAATAAAATGTAATAAATTGCGGACTTTGGCCCGGGAGATCAAAAAGATGGAAGACTAAATTAATTTGCCATAAAATAAAATGAAACGTAAGGTAGAAGGCCAAAAGGCAGAAGTGTGTAGGGTAGATTGGAACAGAGTAGAATGATTTTTTTATAGATTTTTTTTTGCTAGAACTGATTCGAAAAAGAACTCATTCAACTTTCTTATATTGAATAATTGATTCTCAAAAGTTTTTTATTCATTAATACAGCCGATGATCATTTTGATTTCATCAACTGCAGCTTATAAGACATGAGCAAGAAGATGGTAGAAAAAAAACGAAAACTTTTTTGAAATTCATTGGAAAAAATTATTGGATATTTTTAACTTACATTGAGAAGTTTCTCAAAAGTTGAGTAATAAGATACTATACGACTATACGACGCAGGTGGTTCTTTATTATTTCGGAAGTTTCCTATTCCAATTTTCTAAAAAAAAACTGGTGCTATCGCTGCAAAAATATTAGAATTTTTAGTTATGTACTGGTCCAACTACATAACAACTGCATCCCACTATCATGCCTTGCCCCTACAAAGTTACCCAATGTCATTCAACATCGACCCAACAGACCAGTCCTGGTTCGTGGACATAGGCGTGGATTTGTGTGACCCCGATGTGTCTGTTCATCAAGTGTGTAATGGACCCCTAATGTCCATGACTGAGTACTCTTTGTGGGTGGCGGGGGTCACTGCAAATGGCCGTATTATTTTTAGTTCAACAATTGGCGGTCTAGCTACTTCTTCAGGTAGATTTATTTAAACAATTGAGAGAACCAATAAAGCCTTTCAAGTTCCATCCATTAAAAATTTAAAGTTTAAAGTTACATGCTTCCATTTTTATAGAGAAAATTTTGGAACCAGAGATTTGGAACAAAAGTCTGACTGCATTGACTGTGGTTTTCATACCGAACTTACCAGAAGAAGCATTGTTCCAAGTGCAGGTTAGCAATCTTATCTTTCACGGAAAAACTTATAAATTATTGAGATGACCAGCAGTGTGCCGAGGGGGAGGGAGGGGGGGGGGGGGATGACCGGTTCGCCCCTTTAATTCTGGTTGCCAAATTTTTCCAAAGGTTCCCCAGAAAGCGGCGCGGAGAATTTTTGAAAAAATAAGGTCCTTATGGTATTTCGGAGAGCTTGGAATTGGAAAATCACATTGACCGACCTAAAAAAATAGGTCCGCAAAATTTTTGAAATTTTTCGAAAAACCGCCCCCCCCCTAGAAAAATTTCTGCGCACGCCACTGGAGATGACCTATAGTCTTTATAGCTAATAAGACAAAAAAGATTTCAATAGAGTTTGTGTTTGTTTCACTATCTCAATTTTTGTTCAACCAGCTGTTTATTTTTCTGTTGACACGTTTGGCGCCGTATCACGAAACTTCAGAGATATAAATTTCCGATTGAACTAATATATCAGTGAGCCTTTGTGTTAAAAATAAGTGACGAATCACATGGTTTGACATTGATATAAATCGAAGATTGGAAACGATATAAAATTCCGATTGAACAAATATATCAGTGAGCCTTTGTGTTAAAAATTAGTGACTAATCACATGGTTTGACATTGATTTAAATCGAAGATTGGAAACAACATAATTCTCTCCATAGTTGTTGAGTTTAGTTTAGTTTGCCCGCATTGAGTAATATTCCTTTGCAATAGTTTTCCGAGCCAAACATTTCTAATCGATTACGGATGTAAAAAATTTTAGTTCATGAAAATGATTATAGTACCGTTAATATCATTTTTTGAAAAACAAACGTCCATATTATTAAATTTTAAACCGTTATAGTTGACAATAACCTATTTTTTGCCGAAATTTTACGATGAGTTTTCAATTTTTTTTAACAAATCGAAGCAATAAAAACACAAAAAAAATGATTAGGGATAACATCCACGACTCCCAGAAAGTCAATGCACAAAATCTAATTTAATAAGGCTATAATTTTTTGATACTAAAATTAAATCCCCATTTACACCCAAGCCTTACAATTATCCCCCTCCCCGCAACGCTCATATTTTGATCATGAAAAAAGACAACGAAATTCCTTGAATGAAAAAGTAAACACTTTTTTACGAAGTTATCCAGAAACAATTGATAAATAGCGATCAAAAAGAGATGAAGCATCTATTATTACCCGCAACCAGTTTCAAGCGTTAATAATCGATTATATTACGATTTTAGTACCAGTCTTACTAAAATTGAGCAACAATCAATTTTAATCAATTAATAATCGATTATAATCTCTCTTTTTAAAATCAAATTATAATTAATTGTAATCCATTATAATCAATTATAATCGATTATTTATTCGCCTATTTTCTGATACAATTATCACCAATTATAATTGATTATATTCCATTATTTTTATTCAAATTTCTAATTCATTAGTTTTACACAAAAATCCATTTAATCTTTTGTTTGTCCATTTTGTCTTCGAAGTTGTATCTAAATTGCTTATATTTTAAGCGTTTTGTAGACGTTGGTTCCTATGAAAAGTGAGAATATTTTTAAAAAGTTTTGCAGTCAATTCAAATATTCAAGGATTTTTTTTTTCATTTCTTCCCCATTAGAATTATTTTTTGATGCATATTTTAAGCTTTTTTAACCACCAAAACATTAGCAAATTTATTTAGTTTCATGATTGATTCGGAAGATTTGTTTTTAATCTACCATGGGAACCTTTCCACTAATATGAAAGGACATCTATGAAACTTTTGTTTCGTGAAAGAACTTTGTGTTCAGATGAGCCAAATTGTTCAAGAGATCTCTTTTCTAGAGATTTTCTTATTGACACAAAATTAATAACCCATAAGATATCATTCAAATATTGTTTTGAATTTACAAAATTTTGGCAAAATAAGAGATTATAATTGATTATAATCGATTATAATTGATTTTAAGGGTTTTTTATAAGAACTATAATCAATTATAGTCGATTATGAGAGATTATAATCTCTTGGAAAATATCACGATTATAATCAATTCTAAATCCTTTAAACACCTAATTTTGGTAAATAAAATCAATTATAATTGTCATCAAAATAATCCGTTTTATTCGATTACTTACGCCTAAACTTGGATGCGGGTATCGACTTTAATGTATCAAATTGTGGTTTAAAAACGACATTGCATCCCATTGAAAACGGATTGAAATCAATTTCTTATTGTTTTTTCTTGCATATTGAGACTAAAGAAAGCAGTAATTGATTCATATTAACGAAAATTTGATGCGGGTACCCACTGGTTGCCATTTTCATTATTAGTAATCTTGTTAGTTTGAGTGTAATTAAACTTCGCAGTTTGAAGAACGAAGTACTTAGAAGACAAACTATGTTTTTTAATCGATTACAAAATTGTATTTTACGTGTCAAGAAAAGTTTAAATTGGCTCTCAGTAGTATAGATATACGACACTGGGATCGAGGGGGGGGGGTGATCCCTACAGGGATCATTGGGTATAGATTATACCTAATAATCCCTATGTAAATATTTATACCTAATGATCCCTATGTAAAATATTTACACCTTATGATCCCTAAGTATAAATTTCATAGCTAATGATCCCTATATAAAAAAAAAATTTACAGAAAAATTTTTCACACAAAGTTTTCAAAATAAAAAGTTTTTTTTCAAAATTTTCTTTCATATTTTTTTCAATTTTTTTTCAACCTACGTATAACTGATGATCCCTATATACACATTTTTTCCCTAAGTAAAACCAATGATCCCTATGTATAATTTTTTATAGCTAATGATCCCTATGTTAAATTTGATACCTAATGATCCCTATGTAAAATATTTATACCTAAGGATCCCTATGTAAAAATTTATACCTAATGATCCCTATGTAAAATTTTCATACCTAATGATCCCTATGTAAAAAAATATATACCTAAAGATCCCTATGTATAATTTTTATAGCTAATGATCCCTATGTAAAGATTTATACCTAGTGATCCCTTTGTAAAACAGTTATACCTAATGATCCCTATGTAAAATATTTATACCTAATGATCCCTATGTAAACCATTTATACCTAATGATCCCTATGTAAAATTTTTATATCTAAAGATCCCATGTAGAAAATTTATACCTAATGATCCCTATGTATAATTTTGATACCTAATGATCCCTATGTAAAATATTTTGACCTAATGATCCCTATGTAAAAATTTATACCTAATGATCCCTATGTAAAACATTTATACCTAATGATCCCAATGTAAATTTTTATACCTAATGATCCCTATGTAAAATATTTATACCTAATGATTTCTTTGTATGATTTTTAAAGCTAATGATCCCTATGTAAAAATTTATACATAATGATCCCTATGTAAAATTTTGTTACCTAATGATCCCTATCTAAAATATTTTGACCTAATGATCCCTATGTAAAAATTTATACCTAATGATCCCTATGTAGTAAAATTTTTATACCTAATGATCCCTATGTAAAAAATTTATACCTAATGATTCCTATGTATAATTTTTATAGCTAATGATCCCTATGTAAATATTTATACCTAGTGATCCCTATGTAAAATATTTACACCTAATGATCTCTATGTAAAATATTTATACCTAATGATCCCTATGTATTTATTTTAAAGCTAATGATCCCTATGTAAAAAAATATACCTAATAATCCCTATGTAAAATATTTATACCTAATGATCCCTATGCATATATTTTTACCTAATGATCCCTATGTATATATTTTAAAGCTAATGATCCCTATGTAAATATTTATACCTAATAATCGCTATGTAAAATTTTATACCTAATGATCCCAATGTAAAAAATTTATACCCAATTACCCTATGTTTAATTTTCATAGCTTATGATCCCTAGGTAAAAATTTATACCTAATGATCCCTATGTAAAATAATTATACCTAATGATCCCTATGTATCAGTTTTATAGCTAATGATCCCTATGTAAAATTTTTATATCTAATGATCCCTATGAGGAAAAATTTATACCTAATGATCCCTATGTATAATTTTGATACCTAATGATCCCTATGTAAAATATTTATACCTAGTGATCCCTATGTAAAACATTTATACCTAATGATCCCTACGTAAAATGTTTATACCTAAAGATCCCTATGTAAAATATTTATACCTAATGATCCCTATGTAAAATTTTTATACCTAATGATCCCTATGTAGAAATTTTATACCTAATGATCCCTATATATAATTTTGATACCCAATGATCCCTATGTAAAAATTTATACCTAATGATCCCTATGAAAAACATTTATACCTAATGATCCCAATGTAAAATTTTATACCTAATTATCCCTATGTAAAATATTTATACCTAATGATTCCTTTGTATAATTTTTAAAGCTAATGATCCCTATGTAAAAATGTATACAAAATGATCCCTATGTAAAGTTTTGTTACCTAATGATCCCTATGTAAAATATTTTGACCTAATGATCCCTATGTAAAAATTTATACCTAATGATCCCTATGTAAAATATTTATACCTAATGATCCCTATGTAAAAATTTATACCTAATGATCCCTACGTAAAATGTTTATACCTAAAGATCCCTATGTAAAATATTTATACCTAATGATCCCTATGTAAAATTTTTATACCTAATGATCCCTATGTAGAAATTTTATACCTAATGATCCCTATATATAATTTTGATACCCAATGATCCCTATGTAAAAATTTATACCTAATGATCCCTATGAAAAACATTTATACCTAATGATCCCAATGTAAAATTTTATACCTAATTATCCCTATGTAAAATATTTATACCTAATGATTCCTTTGTATAATTTTTAAAGCTAATGATCCCTATGTAAAAATGTATACAAAATGATCCCTATGTAAAGTTTTGTTACCTAATGATCCCTATGTAAAATATTTTGACCTAATGATCCCAATGTAAAAATTTATACCTAATGATCCCTATGTAAAATATTTATACCTAATGATCCCTATGTAAAAATTTATACCTAATGATCCCTTGTAAAAAAATTTATACCTAATGATCCCTATGCATAATTTTTATAGCTAATGATCCCTATGTAAACATTTATACCTAGTGATCCCTATGTAAAATATTTATACCTAATGATCCCTATGTAAAATTTGTATACCTATTGATCCCTATGTAGAAAATTTATACCTAATGATCCCTATGTTTGATTTTGATACCTAATGATCCCTATAGAAAATATTTTGACCTAATGATCCCTATGTAAAAATTTATACCTAATGTTCCCTATGTAAAACACTTATACCTAACGATCCCTATGTAAAACATTTATACCTAATGATCCCTATGTAAAATATTTATACCTAATGATCCCTATGCATAATTTTTATAGCTAATGATCCCTATGTAAACATTTATACCTAATGATCCCTATGTAAAATATTTATACCTAATGATCCCTATGTAAAAATTTATACCTAATGATCCCTTGTAAAAAAATTTATACCTAATGATCCCTATGCATAATTTTTATAGCTAATGATCCCTATGTAAACATTTATACCTAGTGATCCCTATGTAAAATATTTATACCTAATGATCCCTATGTAAAATTTGTATACCTATTGAACCCTATGTAGAAAATTTGTACCTAATGATCCCTATGTATGATTTTGATACCTAATGATCCCTATAGAAAATATTTTGACCTAATGATCCCTATGTAAAAATTTATACCTAATGATCCCTATGTAAAACACTTATACCTAATGATCCCTATGTAAAACATTTATACCTAATGATCCCTATGTAAAATATTTATACCTAATGATCCCTATGCATAATTTTTATAGCTAATGATCCCTATGTAAACATTTATACC
>NC_087066.1:64162347-64202756 GCF_963678635.1 Symsagittifera roscoffensis
AACGGCCGAAATATGCAAAATTTTTAAATTGTCACTGACGCCGCTGATTTAGAACAAATTTTATATTTCAAGAGTTTCGATATAAAAAAAGCGAAATATTGCTTCATTTAATTGAATGGCAATTGCTTCTTTTTAAGATTTGACTTTCGGCTAATTTTATTTTCGGTCATTCGCTCACGAGTTTTTGCGCGCATTCGGTCCTTCGCGCATAAGAATAGCCCCTGAATTGATCTAATTGATAAAGAATTAATTTATTGAATTTCCTTAGAGATACACTAGGTAGGGATTAATTGTAATTGATTATTAACTGAATTATGCTGTAACTTGCTGAAATTAACCATTCGTGCTCAAACATATCATAAAAAATTCTTTACTCGAAGGGAGTAATTGAATAACTGACCGCATCTTTGGTTGTTCATGTCGCAGAAGATCTTAGTGCCCTCCACTGTCTTGCAAGATGCCTCGGTGTCATCCCCCAGTCGCCAGCAGGAGTGGTACTCCTGTCCCCCCTCACTAAAGGGGAAGTGACAAAGGGCGGTCTTGTCAACGCTCAGACACAAACCCGCTTTTTCTAAAAGAAAACTTGAGTTTTTTTAACAAATTGATATTTGGTTTCAAAAATAATTGAGTGGTTTTTAATGTTCCGCAAGTTTCCAAGTTTCCAAGGGAAGCAAAGGTACCAATTTTTATTGTAGCGAGGGCAGTGGCTGGGGTTAATTGGAATATACACGAGAGCTGTCGAAATCTGAAAGGATAGTTGATCGAGAAAAATTTGGTTGCAGTACTGCTCGAGTTATGTATCGACCTTTTTCGAGGACCGTAATTGAGGTATGTTTCAAATTGTTTCTCTACATAATCTCCTGTCTCGACTGTCCTTTTGCAGGTCGAGCACAGATATAGTGACACTTTGAAAATCGATTAAATAGTTAGTGCACCACTCCTTCAAGTTGATTTGAGTTGACAGTGCACATTTTGACTTATCGGGGCACAGGTCGAAAAGTTGCACCACAATTCTGTGCGGATTGAAATGCTGCTTTAAATGTTTTAGAACACGAATCAAACATAATGAACAACAAAAGGTGGGATAAAAGATCACGATTGAACTTTTTCACCTTTCAATTCTGTTTTGTTCATTCACGCCGTGTTCCCCAAATTCTGAGGGAGCATTCCATATATTAAGCACTGTTATGAGGTACTGCTCCTGCAACAAGCGCATGAGTGTTCAAAATATGCAAAGAGTTCCTCGACTAGGATACCTTTCTCATAAAGGATGCAATGAAAAAAATTGTTACCAAGCAAAAGTGCGTTACATGTGTACTTTCGCATTTTGTAACCGTGTCAAAACTTTTGCATCTTTTTTTCTATGAAAAGAGGCTGAACAATCGTGAATGTGAAAAACGAATAATCGGTACTTTAGTTTTGAATAATTAAATCTCCAAATTCAAACAAATCATAACAACTTCAACTGTTTTAGATTAGAAACACTCGAAATCGAACTGGCAGGTACTTAATTAAATCAACCCAGGGGCACAGACAGCAACGATGGCGCCAATAAACAAACTCAATAAACTCGATACTATTCATCATATGAAAAGTAAATATAGGACATTCCCTCTAGTTTACTAATTTTAAATTATAATGTAAAAGTACACAAAACAGAAATTCAATTGAGTTTTAGACCAGTGGTCAACCCTCTCCCTGGGCATAGAGTTTTACAGTTTTAGTTGAATTTTTTCTCCGGCATCCGATGGCACGTCAGAACTTTAGTTGGTATCCCTTTCCCCTGCTCCTTCCCACTTCTTTCTCTCCTCCTTGAAAATACTATCTCCCGAGTTTCGACACCCCCGTTCAATTTCTGGAATTTTTCCGCGACCCCGTTTCGTTCAAATCTTGAGAGTCCTGACTCAAGTATGACACTAGTCGCTGCTTTTCAGGTCGTCCCGCCTTCTTCTCCGGTTCCTTCGCGCTTGTCGCCGCTCGTTCTTTGCTCACATTCGGGCACTATTCGCTTTTTCATTGAGTGCCGCTTTGCTTTGGTTCTCGGTTTCCCCAATATGCCCTTATCCGTCGGCATCGGTTTTATCCGTAGGCACTTTCTCGTCTTCCTTCGTTGTCGCCACCGCACCGCTTGAGCCTTGTTCCATCTCAGTCGCGTTTTGTATCGCCCATTTTTCGCCGGGCATTCGCATAGCTCGTAATGCGAGGTTGAATCTGAATCGTCGACGCCGTCCCAGTTTTGCAATTTTGTCCTTGGTTGGCTTTTCGGTTTCGAAAACGTGTTCGGTGGCTTAGTAAAATTTTCTTTGTACAGTTTTTTTTGAAATTCTCATCCGTGGGTAGTTTTGGGTTTTTTCCCGTAGGCGACATTGTCAGCGCCCGGTTAGTTTGACCCTCAACATCGCTTATCCTAAGCACAGATCCTTTTTCTATAGTCAAGGTACGTTTGGATTTTTTAAATAATTTTCTAATTTATCAATTTATAACTTTGCTTGCGGTCTTTAACCCTCTGGTTAAATAGTTCCGTCCGTTTGCTCAGTTCGCCCGACGTGGCTCCGTTGATCGGTTCCTCGGCGCCTTTGGAGCCTCTAGTTTTGCTTGCAACCTTTGTGTCTTGAAATAATTCAGGCCCACTGACCAGCTGATCGTCCGCTAATCTCCGTGGGTGGTTTATACATTTCATATCGTACTCAGTGTCCGACTTTTTGTTCCAGTTAGCCTGTGTCGGAATACACAATGGATTGGTATGCGAGTATTCAGTATCTAAATATGTGGAGTTTTTTCGTTAAACTTTCGTACAATAAAAGTTCTGTAGCGATAATTTGGAGGACCGTGGTGGTCTCCCGACCATGGTATGCCTCGAATGACGTGGTTTTTAGTGCCTTGTTGGTGCAAATCTGAGTACGCTAAGTGCGCGCTTTACCAATGTTTCTTTGTTCCCATGGTCTTTTTCTTTTGCGTAAGTCAAGGCACAAATCTTCAAACTATCTATCGTGCGTTCTACACAGCCGGTGGTTCTCTAGTCTTTACGAGCGATGATTCAATTTCAGTACTCTCGCAGTTATAAAACAACTTATTTGCTGCTGATGTAAAGCTAGACCCATGGTCCCTGTAAATTTTTCTTGGCACTCCTTGGTGAAAAATTTAGTTTTTTTCCAAATTCTTAGAACCTTATCGCGAACATTATTTTTAGACTGTTACCTGCAGCAGTACACTCCTCGCATCAGTCGGCGGCGGCAAAAAAAACTCCGCGTCCATGATGGAAACTATGAATTCTATTAACCACTGCAGTCCTTAGGGGTTTTGGGATGACGAGGCGTCGGTCAGGGTCTTTCGCCTCCACCATGACTTTGATCGCCTTCTTTTGTGGGTTTCCTTTATAGCTTGCCTCGATTAACTTCAGACTGAATAGTTCTGGTAGGGCGTTTTTTTTTCTAACTACTTTTTAACTTCGAAGATGACAAAACTTACAATGTAAGCTGGATAAGCCCGGGGAAATATTTTAACCCCAAAAGAATGAAGTTAGAAGATTGCATTTAACGTCTTTCGATCCCGTCGTCACCCTCTCCAGTCGCACATTCACGACCAAATCTCACTGCTGCTCCCGCTCGCAATATTTGGATGTTTCAATGAAAGTTTGTTAAATTTCTTCAAATTAAGGCTCATTATCGGAAAACAGCAGATCGAAAAAATACAAATTTTGGAATGGAAGGAATTTCTAACTCACTCAATTCACACTCACTGATGGATTTGACTGTTTTGGTCGTTGCACTCAGATATGCAAATCTCTGCCATCTGATTGGTTGATGTTTGAGCACTTAGTTTTCCGCCCTAATCCAGTGGACTTTCTGCCTACATCATACTGCACTTTCATTGGCTGAAACATTCGATATTTTTGGTATAGATTTCTTTGCTCCGGCGTTTTTTTTTAAAATTGCGTAACCGAGGGAATTACTAATTGTGCTTGTTTCATCAACCGTAAAGGTATTATCGTATACACTAACACGCGAAGCGTCAGCAACGAGGTGCCTCAATTGGTAGTCAGCTTAACCGATTTTAAAGTCAAAAGTACGATTTTCAAGTCAAAAGAAATTATTCTATCGATCCACCGCGTTAACCGTTTCAACATAGTTTTATTTCACTTGTTATTTTCATTCAACAGTGTCACCAGCGCCTTCTGATCCGTTACGACTGTGAAATGCCTACTGAATATATAATTTATAAAATATTCCGATCCCAATACTACTGTTTACACGTACAGTTTCTTTATAGAGTATTTTTCTCCGCGCGTTTAAGAACCGGGAAGCAAATGAAATCGGTGGCCATACTTTGGAGCCGAGCTGTTCGAATATGGCTCCTAAGCCGTTATGGCATGCATGCATAACGGCTTAGGATGCCTCGAATGACGTGGTTTTTAGTGCCTTGTTGGTGCAAATCTGAGTACGCTAAGTGCGCGCTTTACCAATGTTTCTTTGTTCCCATGGTCTTTTTCTTTTGCGTAAGTCAAGGCACAAATCTTCAAACTATCTATCGTGCGTTCTACACAGCCGGTGGTTCTCTAGTCTTTACGAGCGATGATTCAATTTCAGTACTCTCGCAGTTATAGAACAACTTATTTGCTGCTGATGTAAAGCTAGACCCATGGTCCCTGTAAATTTTTCTTGGCACTCCTTGGTGAAAAATTTAGTTTTTTTTCCAAATTCTTAGAACCTTATCGCGAACATTATTTTTAGACTGTTACCTGCAGCAGTACACTCCTCGCATCAGTCGGCGGCGGCAAAAAAAACTCCGCGTCCATGATGGAAACTATGAATTCTATTAACCACTGCAGTCCTTAGGGGTTTTGGGATGACGAGGCGTCGGTCAGGGTCTTTCGCCTCCACCATGACTTTGATCGCCTTCTTTTGTGGGTTTCCTTTATAGCTTGCCTCGATTAACTTCAGACTGAATAGTTCTGGTAGGGCGTTTTTTTTTCTAACTACTTTTTAACTTCGAAGATGACAAAACTTACAATGTAAGCTGGATAAGCCCGGGGAAATATTTTAACCCCAAAAGAATGAAGTTAGAAGATTGCATTTAACGTCTTTCGATCCCGTCGTCACCCTCTCCAGTCGCACATTCACGACCAAATCTCACTGCTGCTCCCGCTCGCAATATTTGGATGTTTCAATGAAAGTTTGTTAAATTTCTTCAAATTAAGGCTCATTATCGGAAAACAGCAGATCGAAAAAATACAAATTTTGGAATGGAAGGAATTTCTAACTCACTCAATTCACACTCACTGATGGATTTGACTGTTTTGGTCGTTGCACTCAGATATGCAAATCTCTGCCATCTGATTGGTTGATGTTTGAGCACTTAGTTTTCCGCCCTAATCCAGTGGACTTTCTGCCTACATCATACTGCACTTTCATTGGCTGAAACATTCGATATTTTTGGTATAGATTTCTTTGCTCCGGCGTTTTTTTTAAAATTGCGTAACCGAGGGAATTACTAATTGTGCTTGTTTCATCAACCGTAAAGGTATTATCGTATACACTAACACGCGAAGCGTCAGCAACGAGGTGCCTCAATTGGTAGTCAGCTTAACCGATTTTAAAGTCAAAAGTACGATTTTCAAGTCAAAAGAAATTATTCTATCGATCCACCGCGTTAACCGTTTCAACATAGTTTTATTTCACTTGTTATTTTCATTCAACAGTGTCACCAGCGCCTTCTGATCCGTTACGACTGTGAAATGCCTACTGAATATATAATTTATAAAATATTCCGATCCCAATACTACTGTTTACACGTACAGTTTCTTTATAGAGTATTTTTCTCCGCGCGTTTAAGAACCGGGAAGCAAATGAAATCGGTGGCCATACTTTGGAGCCGAGCTGTTCGAATATGGCTCCTAAGCCGTTATGGCATGCATGCAAACGATTCGGATGTTCTTTTCCATTTCGAAGTGCTTGAGTTGGACGATATTCGCTACTTACTTTTTCAGTGTTTCGAATGCCAATTGGCATTCGTTTGTCCACACGAAATCTTTTTTCATTATAAATAAATGACACAACGGCGCTGAATTCTCCGCTAGTGCCAGCAAGTATTTGAGTAGGCTGTGTATCGATCCCATGAAAGATTTTAATTGCTACAAACACTTTGGGAGATTTAGTTATCTATTGGGTCGGTTTTTCTTACTGAAGAAGTGATGCCGGAACTTGTGATGCGTTGTCACTACCATTCTCATTCTTCTCTTGCAAGTTTGCTTTTCTCCAATTTCAGCGATATGTTTTTTTGTCTAGTTTTCTAAGAATTTTCTCGACCAACCCGATATGCTTGATTTTGTAACTTTTTGATATAGCTAAGTTGTTGTCAATAAAAGCGTCCGCGCAGGGAATTTCGGAAAGTATTGCTTCCATAACACGTTGAAGTTCCGCATGCATCGTTTATGATGCATCTGTTTTAAATGATACTTCCTGGTAAGTTTTCCTCCCACTAACAAAAAATTGCAATATTTGCTGGTCTCGACATTCAGTGGCTGCTGACCGTACTTATAAATTATGTCTACAGTAGTAAAAAAAATAGTAAAAAACTTTCCCATTTTTCCTTTCACTCATTTTTTGCCCCACAATGTCCAGTAACTCTTCATTTTTTGGTATTTGGTGCTATAATTTTATGGACTGCTTATTTAGCTCCCTCGATTCCAAGGCTAATTTTAGCGAGACAGCCTTTTTAACTGTGATGACGAACGGCGGGATGAAATATTTGTCCAAGCCCTCTTCCAGTTTTCTTTGTGCCCACTAGTTTATCAATTTTTTAAAATCTACTTTACCTTGTAGTGTGATAGGCCTTCTTCAGCCCTTTTGCTGGATAGACGTTAAGATTTTAAAGAAATCAGCTGGAGCTTTTGGAAAAGGTTATGATTTTGCTTTCTTAGGTGTTTCTGCCAGTCATCAATTTCATCTCCCTGCGCCTCAGTGTCCGGTTGCCCCTGGATGTTGAGTACCCTTTGCTCCGCTGGCGCTTGAACCAGCATGATCTCCACCGGTGATTGATTTGACAGCCTACGATCACATAAACGGATGTCTGGGTCGTCCATCCGTTGGAGTGAAGAGTCACGGTCAATTTCCCCATCAGCTCCAAAGTTTTTTTCCATATTCCCTGAACTGGTCGTACTTCGGATCTAAAGGCTGGAGCTGCACCGTCTGCTTCTCTAAGGTACATTTGAGTTCTCCAATTGGTTATTTTTGATCCCCTATCAATCCAGGCTTGGAAGAATTGCCAAATGATTTCGAGCGCTAGTTTCGCGCCCGCTACTTTCAGTTCCTCTCCTTTTTTTCGCCTGATCGACATAACGATGTAATTGTTCAAACTGTCCGAATCCCATCTGTAAAGTGCTTCATTTGGATGGTGCACCCATCCGACGGGGCTTCCTTAGTGCGATGCGCTCTCGTCCTGATTCTGATGAGTATCGCCCTCTGTGACATTCTCGTGAATAAGGCTCATGCGTCCTCTTCCCATGACTCTTCGGCCTCGCCATGCGCGCTCAAAGTGTCCCGTTTTTTTTAGAGATTGCAAGTAGACTTTTTCGCCGGGCACCTCGCAATGTAGTCCGTTGTAAACCGACTCTGATCACATTTGAAACCTTTACGGTCCGGTCCACTGCGATCAATTCTTCTCAGTACTCCCCGTCTTCCACTGTGAAATGATCGTCGATAACTACCGCGGATTGCGCTTACTGGTTCCGTTTTTGTCTGAAGTGCCACCGCTGGCGCCGTAGCGAGCCGTTCACTGAAATCTTTGTAAGCTTTGGCGTATTTATGCCCTCGTTCATACGTGGCGTGTAGTGCGATCCGGTAAACCCCATCTGGAGTTTTGGTAGATCGGCAGTGCTCCGTCGGCACCTCCTTGTTATACACAGTAAATACAACCAGTAGTATTGTGCGCTCCAGCGTTCCCAGATCGCATCATGCCCCGCCCGCTTAATACGGAATGAAACATTTCCACTGTCTCGCCGTCCCTCTGTTTTCTAGACAAAAATTGGAATGTTTCGAACGTTTCGTTCCTTTCTTTTTTGAAAACAGTCTCGAACTCGTCCAGTACTCTAGTATTTGCCAAGTATAGATGGGTCTTCTGATTGTGGAGTTCATCCTGCCCCCGATACCCCAAACAAAGATATAAATTATAAATAAGCGTTTGTTCCGCCTCCACGCGACTTTTACATTGCACATCCGCCGGCAGCACCGCAGTTTGAATTGTTGTCAACGTCCGATCGAAATAGAAAGCCGTTGGGTTGAATCCATGCTTTGCCATTACCCCCCAGATAAAACGAGTGATCCGGTGCTCCCATAGTATTGGTACCTCCATGCACTTAATCGGCCAATACGTCGTAATTCCGATTGTTTTTTCCCGTCCCCGCGCCTTATCCTGCTGTTTGCGCCATATGAAAAACAAATAATCGGTGCTTTAATTCTGAATAAATAGATCTCCAACTGCAAATGAAATCATATTAATTCAACTGTTTTAGATAACGAACACTCTCGATATTGAACTGGCAGATACTAAACTAAACAAAGCCAAGATCACAGACAGCACTGATGGCGCCAATAATCAAACTCAACAAACTCAAATTTATTCATTATATGAAATTTAAAAATAGGACATTCCCTCTAGCTTACTAATTTCAAATTATAATTTAAAATTACACAAAACAGAATTCCAATTGAGTTTTAGACCAGTGGTCAACCCTTTCCCTGGGCATAGAGTTTTACAGTTTTAGTTTAACTTTTTCTCCGGTATCCGATGAGACGTCCGAACTTAAGTTGGTACCCCTTGATTGTGCAACACCCCTTCTTTCTCCCCTCCTTGAAAATATTTCTTCACTCCCCCGATTTTCAACTCCGCCGTTCACTTTCTGGAATTTTCGTCCGAAGCTTACCTAGTCTTTTCGCGCGACCCCGTTTCGTCCGAAGCTTACCTAGTCTTTTCTTCCAAAAAAAACTATGCTCATTCAGCTCTTTTTTCTAAGACTTGGGCTAATTTAGCTTCTTCTGAAACAAATTGGGCTCTTACATCTCCCTATGCTAAATATTGCTCTTATTCAATTCCTTTTAAAAAAAAATGTTGTCATTCAGCCGCATACTGAGAAATTGGGGGCCAAAAAAAGGGCTCCTTTTGCTAAAATTTAGGACTCATTCAGCTCGTTTTTCTTTTATAAAAATTGGTTATTCAGCATCCTCGATAACCTAAATCTTGTCGGCTTTTAATATTTTTATGTAGCACCATATAGAAATCCAAACGAAACGTTTAATTTAGAACTCAATGAAAAACACTCCATTTATGGTGCTATTTTGAAAGAATTTGCCGAATGGTGCTTATGTCATTCTGTTCGCATTATGAAGAAAAGTTTCAAAGTTTTAGAGTATAATCGCACAGTAATGTAACACCTCCTACAAACTTTGTACTGCAAGAGGCTGAGTTCTGAAGAATGAAATACTGAAACTCTGCATTATAGAGCTTGTGAGCCGTGGCCCGAATTTTGCCGGTAGCTTCTCAGTTTCTAAGAAAAATCAGGGATCTTGTTAACTATCCCCTACCCTGTGGTGCCTAGTAGTGAATTGCCACCAATACAAAATTAATTCATTGGTTAAACAAATGTGTATTTTTCACATGAAACGAATGACTCCCCACCCCACTCATTACGAGGCCAAACTGTGCACTGGGTAGGCGCAAAATTTTGTGTCTGTATGTTCCTGGAATCCAGAGACAAGCCTTTTAACATGTTAAAATTTTGTCGGAACAACCAAAGGAAATGAAAGAACAAAAAAAGAACAAATGGAGCGTCCATGTTGCGATATCCGCTTACAATTCACAAAATGCGGAGTTGGACTTGCAATGCTTTGCTTTCGCAAAATAGATAAAAATCAACGATATCCAAAACCAGAATCCAAAATTTGGTGATTTATTATTTCTATACTTCTTCTTTTTGTATCTCAAAAGATAGCTGAGGGGGCCTTCACCTGGGCTTTTACAGTACTACATTTTTGATAAACTTATAACCGTGATTTGCTGTTTGACATCAGACCGAGTTAATAATAACCAAGTTTTTATAAATCACACTGGGTTTAATGAATTTCAAGTATAACAGTTTTATAATAAGTTTGAATATCTTATTGGAAAGGTTCATTTACAACATGTTTCTTTATCAATGTAAACGTTTTCTATTGTGAAAGTTTTTCAAAGCGACAGACGACAATTCGTCGCAAGCGACAATTGGTCGCAAGCGATAACTCGCAGATATTTTCAAATGCGACAGTTCGCACCAAGCGTCAATTCTTAGCAAGCGACACTTAGCACCACAAATAAATGCTAATTCGGGATTGAAAAATGATGCGATTTGAGCAAAATCTTTTTCGCTGGTTTTAAATGAGTTAAAATTCAGATAGCGAACAAAATATTCTGTTTAGCACCAGTTATGAATTGAATACGAAATTGAAATGAATTAACAGTAAAAGTGAGAGTAATTAAACGATAGTAGCATCCAAAACTGATAAGATATCGGACGAAACCTTGGAAAGTTTGGAAAGCAACACAGTCTGGCATGCAGATGGGGCCTTGAAAATTTGTCGCGAGTTACCTATCAAAATTTTACCATGCTGTGGTTAACGATCAAACTGTTCCATTAGTTTTGCTTTTCTTCAAAAAAAGTAAAGAGCGATACATCGGGGCCTGCAGACAAGTGAAAGAAATGATCCAGGACTTGAGCCATGTCAGATTGTCGCAGGTTTCAGAAAACAGAAAATCAACAATTCGTCCGAGGAATGGCATAGGGTCTTCCAGATGGGATGGGATGTGCTCACCCTACCCTGAACATATTTATTCATTTCCTTCGGAGAAAAAAATTCTGTCGGAGAACAAAATGGCTCAAATATTTACCGCTACTAATTGTCGCATGTTACGAGTCGTCACGTGCTGCGAATTGTAGCTTTTCACAAAAGCAACGAATAGTCGCTGTCGACGGATTGTCGCCATGCTTTTTCAGACGTTGTTTTTTTTATGAATTCACAAAAAGAAATACAAAATGACAATTTGTATATGAGTTTGAATTTTTCACCTCATCAGTAGTACTTTTTTCACAGAAACAATTAAACAAAGATCAAAAATAAAAAGATAGATCAACCCGTGACTCAAAATTTTAATCAAACAAACCATTCATTATCGCATGCCTTTCTTTGCAGAATAAAGGTCACAAACTCAAACCAATTTTGCAAATTGTCTTATTTGTTCTTTTTAGAACTCTTGGGCTAATCCTTGGTGGAGTAAAAACTCAAACAAGCAGCTAACTGCTTTGCAGTTTTTGATGATGAATTAGTTTCTTAGGATGGATGCTGTGTTTTTGACAACTGGCGTTTTTCTAACTAATCGGAAGCTCGGCAAAACGTGCACAGATTTCAGTTTAAAAAAATTTTTGAAAAAGACTCTTCAAAAAATCATCTCGGTTTCTATAAAAGTGATTTAAAGCCGTTCACAATCCTTGAGTTTTCCATAATAATAATCCGTCTTTTGCCTACCAAATAAATCCGAGTGTCCGTTGATGTCCAGATATGAAACAGCTAATTTGAAGTTGGTGTGCATGTTATAGTAGTAGCCAGATGTAAATTCCACAAAACCAGATCTGTATGTGAAAACGAATGGAACGGATGACTCACTACCAGAGGTCAACATAGTCCACTTCTAACAAAACACAAATGAATGTTTCAAAGATCAAGCCACAACTGAAATTCATCATTGATTAGCATATTAGATCGTTGATGCGAATCAGTGAGTTCGCAATTCCCTAACCAAACATGCACCGCAGGTGAATTCGTTAAATAAAACTTTAGTTTTTGCGCGTTTTCGAACCAAAAATCCAAAACCACCCCCTTCACCATGAAATAATCACCCCTCAAAAAATCCCCCCAGTAAGAAATCACAGCCTCAAATGTTCCGACCACAAAGTTCCGTTTAGTTGTAGCCCATTTTCACGTTGTTTTAATGTTGTTAACCAAATGTTTTGAAATAAATTGGCGTGAAACGTAATTGTTTCATTAATGAGAAAAGGCCATATATGAACCAAACACACCACGACATTCTGCTGTCCGTCGCCAATCACAATCGTATCAATCTCCTGCTCTTCCAGTATTTCAGAGGCCACGCCCAAATCCATCTGCACCATCTGCAGAACGGGGAACAGGGTGGGGTTGTTGGAATCGGGGGAGATGGTCCATCTGCAGGACAGACCAGTCGGGTAGATGTGGGGGAAGTTGTAGCTCAGAAGGTCACCGGCAGACGACACAGTCTAGAAGAGAAAGATGGTTTCTTCTAAATTTAAAATACTTTCTTCTGAAAAGGAGACTTTATATCACTGGGAAAAGAAACATTTTTAAGGCCTGGTTTGAAGCTCGTCAGTCCGCAAAACGACAAAATTGCAATATTTTATCAGCTTACTGCAAAAATAAGGCAAAAGGAAAATCACTTTTTTGCTTGCTTCCTGACGACTATCAAACGATGGTAGGTAGCTGTTTCGACCAAGTAAGGCAAGGACAAAACAAAAATTGAAAGCAAAGTACTATTGACTTCATGATCTTAGAAAAAAATATTATTTGAAGAATGATTTTAAACTCTTTACTCTAAAATTTTTATAGAAAGCAAAACTTTGAACGGATTTACTCGTTTTCGAAATTTTTTTGAAACTCTCATTACGAGGCCAAAATGTGCACTGGATAGGCGCACAGTTTTGTGTCTGCATGATGCTGGATTGCAGAGACAAGTCTTTAAACATGGTTAAAATTTTGTCGGAACGATCAAAGGAAAGTAAAGAACGAAAGAAGAACAAAGGGAGCGTCCTTGTTGCGGAATCCGCTTACAATGCACAAAATGCACAGTTTGGCCTCGTAATGCTGAAAATCATCCTTTGATGTTTAATAATAAACAGTAAACTAGAGCTTACGATTCCATTTGTCATATCACATGCTTTGTTTTGAGCTATGTTCTCATACGGAGGACACAGGGCTAAAACACAAAAAAAAAAAACACGAATAGAAATTTTGGTATAATTATCATGGACAAGCTTTTCGTCTGACTAAAAAACGTAAATTTGTCTTGAATAGTGCGGTAGGTTTACATTGCCATAAAGTCATAGAAAAACTCAAAACCGACTGAAACAAAAGAAATAATAACAAATCTTATATATTGCCGCAGGGGCGGATCTAGGATTTTCTCGAGGAGGCGGATTATCAAAATTTTTTTGAAAGTTTCGACGACCTTTTTTAGGTAGACCAAAGTCAATTTCTGCGCTCTCTCAAGGAATTAAAAAGAACCTGTTTCGGTCAATTTTTGCACCGCAGGCAAAATTCTGAAAAACAAGCCAAAAATGAGTTTTTTTTGGCGCGCACTCCATCCTTAAAATTAGTATACATTGGGTTGGTCGGCCACAAAATGGACTTTCTTATAAAGTACAAAAGGGTATGACAAATAAAACCCCCCTTCCCCCTCCCCGGCTTCGACTTTTTTTTCGACGTTTTTTTTCTAAGCTCTCCTAAATCACAATAAAGACTTGTGATCACGTATTTGAAGCAATTTTTGAAATTTTTTTTAATATATTTTAGTTAATTGGAAAAAAAAAACATATTTTTCAACCCCCCTCTCAAATATAGTATATATTGGGTCCATAGGTGACTTCAGATCATTTTTGGGGTCGGTTATCGGCTATTAAAAATAAAGTTAAAGGTAAATTGTCTTAGTTTTTCCCAGTTTTTATAGATTTAAGTTTTGCGGATCAACATGGGTTATTCAGTTTGATAAACTAAATTTCAAAACTGTTTCTATCACAAATAACTTTTATGAATCGTTGATTCAATGAAGATCCAATGTTTGTGAGTAATGTGCCGCAAATTAGTAAGACTCAATGTTTCATTAAAATAACCTTAACCAATATTTAATATAACAAAAAACTTTATTTTAACAAAAAACCGCCTCTTTATTAGCATGGATATCCAATGAATAACCAATGTTTATGTGTTTTGAAACAGAATTTAGCAAGAATCTATGTTTCATATAAAAATACTCCGGGTTGAAGTCCATACAAAAAGTTGCTTGCCATACAGTTTTTTTTACGCTTGTCATACCCTTTTCTTCTACGAAGATTGCATGATCAGCATTTTTGGCGAGCATGAGAGTTACATTAGAGCAACTTTATCTTCATAACAAACTTTTTGAACAACAACATGCTAACCTTTTTTTTCATGTATGAAAATGGCATGATATCCATTTTTTCATAGAAAGAAAAAGAAGTTTGAAAAAAAAGTTTTTGATTCCTTATTTGATTGCAAACTTGCTTCGGTGCTCAGATACACATTTTACGAATCGGTAAGTTGCATGCAAAAATTGACATTTATGTCCATAACGTAGTCCAGGTAGAGTTGCTTACCCCAAAAATCCAAAAACCACAAGCAAATAATTTTTTAGTGTTCATGTGCGAAGACAATCATAAGCAAAAAAAATCAGCTGTCTTTTATCACCCAATAAAATTTTCAAAGTATAAAATTCCGAGCCGTATACAAAAAGTTTTGTTTTCGGCACATAATTCTGAGTGATAATGTTAGCATTAACATACATGGCTGTTATCAAGAGCTGCACAGTTTCTGCGTGGTAACTGCCAGTTTCACTCTGGATTTTTTTATGATAGAAAATCTTTGGTTAGTATGTTTCGGATGAAACACAAAGTTTCAATACAGTTTTTTTTGTTTTTAATTTATCGAAAAAGTGTTTGTTATGTAATATTTCATAGCATTGAAAAAATGCTATAGTTTGTTATTTTCATGGATTTTTTCTGATAATAAAGGAGGCAAAAAGCCTGTTATTTAGTTCCAGAATAAGGCAAAAAATACTTATAATAAAATTTCATAGCACAAGAAAAATGTTTAATTTGCTCTTTTCGCACAATTTTTTCAGTCCATGAAATTTTATGAAACTGCATGGTAAGCTTTTTGTCAACCCGGGCGTAATCAATATTTTTTAATAAAAAACATAGTTTAATGAAACAATGTTATAGTTTAGCAGCATGAATATTCAACGAATATCCAATGTCTGTGTGTAATGAACCTGAATTGAGTTCTCAAGTTTGAACTAGTCATTGCGTGTACTGACCTAGCGTAGACTAAAAGGCAGTTGGGACGGAATTGGTTAGCTTACGGAAGGAAGACCGAGCATTCAGGGATTTGTCCTCACACGAGCAGCATAAAAAAATCTCAGATTTGGCACTGCATGTAAAGCGGAAAAAATCAAAAAGTTCAAAAAGTAACTATCATTTTATATTATAACCTGTTTGAATATTTTATTTTGACAAACACTTTTTGCCCACTTGAACAATTCAATTTATTGAGCATTTGAACAATTCAATTGATTGACCACCTGAATAATTAAAGAATTTGTGTTGATAGGAGCAGTGATAATATTTAAAATATGCTGCTTATTATTCGACCTTTCATATAAAGAATGTTGCAACCACTCGAAGAAGTCCCTCAATAATTCGCTCCAGGGCCACCCAAAGGGACTGCTGTTGTTTTAAGAAATTCATCTTTTTGATTGACGGCGTCAATATATAGTAATTTTGAGGAGGAAGTGCTCGTCAATTTTAAAAATTATTTTTTTTTGTTTCTTTTTTTCGGCCAAACCTTTCCAAAAATGCCTAAGATTTCGTTTTTTGTCGTTTTGTTTTTGATAAATTCCCTCTCGAGAGTACTCCTCAGTGTGAATTAAAATCTGGCTGATACACCTGTTTAAAACTTGTCATACTCACCCTCGTCGTCAGTAGCGAAGAACTCTGTGTACAAACCAGAGTATCCACCCTTCTCTCCTGGTCCACTTACTAACTCTAAATTCAGATAAAAGTCCTGATCTGCACCGAAGTTGGGGTTCTTCACACAGAATGAGATGGTAGGCGATGGCATGTTCTCATAGTTGCCACATAGTCGGAAATGGATAGTCGGTTGTGATTGGCTGTAAACTCGGAAGTAGTCTTGTAAGTCGCATCTGATTTGTAGGTTGTGAATCGTGACGTAATAACTCTTGGAGTCCTGTTAACAGTTTTACATTGAGTTTTTTCATGAAAAATATCATATTTCCCTAGTTACTTTTAGAAAAAACAGCTGGAATTTTTTGTTTGTAGTGCAACTTCCCAGAGCCGAAGTCCGCGACTGAAAGATTGCATAGTCGTAACCGGGTTTTAAGACACGAAAATCGTAAGCGTGGTCGCGGAAGTCTGAACATAAAGTCGATAAAGTCGCAAAGATCCGGAAAGTTGCCAAAGTTTAGAAATGAAGTCACGAAGGTCCAAAAAGTTACCAAAAAGTGGACATAAAGTCGCGAAGATCTGAAGAGTAGTCAAAGTCTGGATACGAAGTCGCGACAGTCCAAAAAACCGGCAAAGTCTGGAGTTGAAGTCGCGAAGATCCGGAAAACTGCCAAAGTGTGGAGATAATGTTCAATACCAGCGCGAATTTAAAATTGTATACAAGCTTGTAAAAAACAGATCTCAGACAGAATTTCGATAATCATAAATCAATTGAACAATTTTATAAGAAACTTTTCAAAACTTTTCAAAATTAGGCCCGCATCGTATTTTCCGGAAGAAGAAAAACAATCCTCTTTCAAAATACTTTAACATTCTGAATGATGACTTCTGCTACTGAAGCTCATACTTTTTTCGATATCTGACAAAAAAGGTGCGGACGAATGCGAAAGTTGCGACGGTCGCACCATTGGTCATGGTCGATATTGTTCGCGCCGTTCGCTCCTCTTTTTGTCTGGTCTCGTCGGTGGCGTGGTCTCTGCCCTAACCGCGAAGACATAACGAATGTCGGTCACGATATCTGATTGTGCTGTGACCACACTGTTCGCATAAATCACGGAGGATCTGTTTGGTTGGAAAAGTCTGGAAACGCCCACGTTTATTCGCCAAAAATTGGACAAAACGAAAATCGGACAAACAATTTGTCGCGAAATTATGGACGGGCCAAAAAGTGTGGTCACAAAGGTCCGGATATAAAATGAGGACAAGGTCCGGACATAAGCCGAGTCTTTTTATTTAATCGTTGTTTTTGTTTTGTGGGCGACTGATTTTTTAAAAATACTCATTTTCTCAAAAAATTTAGAATTCTTGCTTTTATAGTCACTGATGAGCTGCAGGTGTAGTCTTCAGGGTAGGGGTTGTTGTTGTTGTACTCCACATGGGAGAAGTGCAATCCATTTTTCATTTGGACACTAAGCTGTAAACAAACATCTTTACCGGATAAACTTGAAAAAAAAAGTTAAAGAAGATTAACATGAATTTCAATAAAATAATGCTTTGAATTATTTGTATTAAACATTTTTTTTTCTTTTCTTTTTCCCACTTCTCAAAAAAGTGAAAGCATCGCTTGCAGAACTTAATTTCAAACAACACAAAAAATATGAAAAAAATGGCAAGAAAACAAACTGTTCTTTGCATTACATGCATTTAGAACAAAAAATATTTGTTTTGTTTTTTTTGTTTTTTTTTTTAATAGAAAAAACAGATTTTGTATCACTTAATTTAACAAAAAAAGTAATTTTGTACTTGCTTAACCTGAAAACACATAAAAAAAATTGTTAATAAGATATCGTTCGAATTTCATACTTTAGAAAAATTGACAAGGGGAGATCAAGATCAGATGCTGTAGAAAAATTTTAAGCGCTCGAAAGTTCTATAAACTTTATTGCAAAATCTTACCGGTACAAAAATGAAAATTTGAAAAAAAATCTCTGGTATTTCATGAAAAACTAACAATAAAAATGGGTCGAAAAACTAATGATCTATAAACTTTTTTCTTACTTAAACAAGAACTGTCTTGTTTTATTGAGTTATGTTCGAGATGCAACTCAGAGAGTAATTTCGGATAGGGTACACCGTCTGCTCGTCACGCTATCTTATTTTTGGCCGGATAGATTCATGCAACTCCTTGGTCTAATACCGATCTTAATCTTACTCTTATATCTACTAGTCTCAGGGTGTTTAACTAGTCTCTGCTAGGCTCAATAGATCTAGAGTATACTGGCTTATTGCGATTGCTAAAAGGTCTCTTGGAGAGGTAACTAATTTCTAAGTTAAATTCAAATCTCTCTGGTGCTGAAATTACAAGTAATTTCAGCACTTACAAATAAGTGGGTTGTTAGTTAGATGGATCATGATTGGTTAATATTAAATATTTTATAGTGATAAAATATCTAATTTATAACCAATAATAAAATATAGTTTAGATCTGGTTCCACCCATCCGGGGTTTACAGAGTTTTTGAATCTTGTATCTTCTATCTGATTGAAGGATGGATTATGATTGTTGGTATTTGGCGAGCATCATTTCTTGTTTCGTTCTTGGAGACGAAAGCTCCAGAAAGCTGGAATCGTCCATAGGAAGTTGTTAGCTCTCGTTCGACAAAGACTATGACCGCCAGCGAAATCAGTCTGATTTCAAGATGGTTTGTTTTGATCGGTTGTGGCAAACTATTTTTCGATCTGGATTGGGAATGGCGTGAAACTCGAGTTTGGAGGAAATGCCTTGTAACTCGGAGCTGTAAGTATACTTGAACATCGAGGTGGTCATTGGTCTGATTCAATAAAGTCCTTTCTGCGAAGTCAAGTCGTACTCTATATCCTTTTTGAGTCGTGATTGTGGGAGGCATGTCGGTTGTGTTTAGCCATTCTGTAAGTTGAGTGTGATGGGGTCGTCTAATCTTTGGATGCTCGTCTTTGTGGTTGTGTGCGATCTATGTACTGCATATTATACTTTACATTTTATAAAATTTTGTTAATTCAATTTTTAGTTGTGATTTTGGTTAATTGTTTTCGCAAAAGTGTATTAGTTTTAGTTCAGTTATTTTTAAAAGTTACTCACCCTTGAGTACCTCTAGTCAAAAACATAGTGTAGTCACAAAGCGTGGATGTAGCACGGTGGGTTAGGCCGGCTATAGAGCATGCTCAAGACGTCCTCTCTGATGGGTTAGGCCAGGAGTGGGATTATGAATTCATGCTGGTTTTTTAAGGGGTCCTGTTTTGTGCAAATTTTTTATGTTATATTATTTCTGGTTTTTCTTTTGTTACTTTGGTTGTGTCCTTTTCTCAAAAATCAAATTGTTTTTGGTTTGGGTTTAACTTGCGACTTTTTGGTGTTTTATGATTTTTTTAGACTTGGTAGTAGCCTTCAAAAGAATAAATTATCCAGTTTTAAGCTGGTTTAATCGGTTTGGGTACCGTAGGTAATCTTTTCTTAGTCAAGCTGTTAGTTTGTGGTTTATGGTGTTAAGTTAGCTGCGTTGGTTAGTTTGGTTATTATATAATTCCATTCCAACCGGGTTAAAGGAAAGTTGGAAACTTGTTATCGTTTGTTTAAGTTGTTGTTAGTGAAAACTTAAAACTTGAATTCATTATTTTAAACAATTCTTTGTGGGCGAGTTGTGCGATTTTGGATAGAACTCTTGTGCGGGTGAACAGAAGATATATAAAAGGTTAGTTCTGCTTTTTCTCTGTATTTACTTATTACTTTAAGATTTGATTTTACTGCTTTGTAGGGGTCTAAAGTTATAAACTGATTATCATCGTATTTAATTTTACTACATTTAGGGAAATAATTTATAGATAAATTTATTACTTTGAATTTGAGTTTTACTGCATCATTTAGTGCTGTAGGTTTAATAGAGTTTATTATGAAAAAGAGAGTTAGTATTTTTATTTGTTTTTTCTTGTTTGTAGGTGATCGTGGTTTGAAGACTAAAGAAAACGTAAATTATATAAAGAATGGTTAGGTTTATTTTAAAATAGTTAGTTTTAAAATACTAAATTCATGCTTACCTTAGTCGTCGGGAAAGAAGCCACGAGGAAAAACATCGTGAATAGCATCTGATCTGGTTAGTAACTTTGCTAGTATGCGTATGATGTTTTTAGTTTGGAGCAGTGGCCAAAGCAATTGAAGTGCTTTTATGGTTTTTAGTTCTTCGGTACCTACTGCAAATTTGTGAGGTGTGTTCTGAATTGATTATACTTTTTGTGATTGTATTTAGTGTTGTGGATGAATTCTAAAATGGATTTTTCTATAGGTTGAATATATTCATGCGGAACTATTAGGGGTCGGGATTCTTCTTTGTTGAAGGTCTTGGTGAGGGGACAAAACATATACATCTGGGTGATTGGGTCATAATTCCGGAGGATGCCTTGAAGGTTAGTATTTTTAATACAAAACGTGAAATTTAGGAAAAACGGTGAGGTGTATTTAGAATTGATGAATTGAAATCTGTGGTGGGGTTGTCATGATGGTGTGTATAAATGAAAATTATTCTGGATAAAACGATAATAAGTGTAGGTGTGTGTTTGTTTAGTTCTCAACATGATATCGTGTGAACAGTTCAAACCACGTTCTTTTGGTGTGAGGAAATGAAAGGTTAGTGAAAATGTTTGAAATGATTCGTATGCTTGAATATCTGATAATGCTTCTGAAATAATGTGATCATGCTTTTTATCTAGTATGCTAAATGTGAATAAGTAGGGTGTTTTGATGAAAAAATTTTCTGTTAATTGTGGGTTTGCAAATTGATCGTCGTCAAGAAATTGGTCTTGATTAGATCTGATGATGTTATGATCATAATCTTCAATTGAATAGTCGTTAGCTCGGGGTGCAGTGAATGTTTTTAGTAACTTTTTGTATACTACCTATGTAAATTGTCGGGGTGTTAATGTCGTGGTTAGCCTAAATAATTCTTTTTTTTTCTTTCAATATCTTTTGTGGTATTAAGGAGTGGTAGCGTAAGGGGGTTAGTAAAACTGTAATAGGCTGTCCAATGAAGTTTGGGTATTAACACATGTTCATCTATAAAATGATGTGGTTCGGGGTTAGGGTCGGGTTGATTTAATGTATACTGGGGAATTAAAGGTGGGTTATTTGAAGATATTTCGTAGTATTGGTGTGGTCTGGATGGTTAACGTATTCTCGGGCGGTTCCGAGTTTGGATGGGAACGGTGATTTGGGAATTTACGGTTGAAGGTTCTCGGTTAACACTGGTGGATGTTTCTGTTGATGTGGATGATTGAGCTAATGGTGGAGTATAATCTGAAATTGGTGTAGGTGTTGGTGGATTTGATGATGTTATTGTTGATGATAGTTGGTGAATGGTGAGAATGTGGGGAGACAGTAACTGTTGTTGGAGTGTTATAAAATTATCTAATTCTTCAGAAATTTGAATATCATCTGGGGAATTGTTGATTGATCGTTCATAATTAAATGGTGAATAGGTTGGGGTCACTTGAGAAGGAGTGTAGGGAGATGTACATTGGTTTTGAGGTTGAATATGTCGAGAAGGTTGAAGAGTTGGTCTGGGTATGGGTAGAAGGAGATGGTTCGGAATCTGCGAATTCATCGGGAGTTTCTACATCGGAGTTATTGAATTGTGATATTGTCTGAAAAACTGTGATATTTGAGTTAGTATCAGAATTCATGCCTGATGATGCATTATTTTGTGGTGAATCAGGTGGCGGGAAAGCAAAAAGTGAGATAATATGGATTGGATTTTGGAGCTTGGCAGGGTGGGAGTTTGATCGATGGAGTGATCCAATTTGTGTGCTCATCGTGGGCTAAAAAAATGATTATTTTGAGATTGAAAAGTGGTAGTATGGGGCTGTTCAATGATTTGATCACATGTGTCGTCCTTTCGGGGGTGTTGTGCTACTATATGATGAATGGGGCTTTGCATGTGGCTTGGTGTTAGGTTTGGGGTGTTTGTGATTGCTAAGTTCGAAAATTTCGTGAAACTAATGATAATGGATGGTTATGATGTAGATTTGGCAAGTTTGGTGCTGTAGGTAATATATTTGTATTATTAATTGATTCATCGTATGTGTTCGGGTTTGTTGATCGTTTTGTATTGTATTCTTTGATTTGTGCATCTAAGAGTATTTTATTTATTGATGATGAAAATATTCCAAAAAGTCCTGCAAATAATATGCGTGCTACGCTTGCTTGTCGGCTTACTTGTGTGTGTGTTTTGCGCATGTGTTATAGATTCCTTTTAGTAATGAGAAAAGAAATCCAATAAAGTTAAACATAGCGTATAAGATAATCAATCCTTCTAAGATGTAATATGGCCATCCTAGAAAGGCAAGGATTTCGTTTTTTAAGGTGACGAAGCTAAAAAATATTTATTGGTGAGATATCTTGTGGTCTATATTTTTCGCCGTTTAAGAATATATAGTCTTTAATATCTTTAAAATATCCGCTGAAGTCTTGTGTATAGATGTCTGAAAATCCTGCGGTTTCTGCAAGTTTTCTTAAATTTTGGTCCATCGATTGTCGTTGTATGGTGTCCATTTGTGATAGTAGTTCCTGAAATTGTTGTGTACGAATGTGATGTTGTATATCTGATTTAGAATATATTCCGATCGATTGTAGATCGATACTGGGATTACGAGCAACAGCTCGAATACTTTCTGGTGAAAAACTTTTTCAACGTTTGCATTAATGTTGGGTATGGTGTGAGTAGATAGTATTTTTCTTCGTCAGTATTTAATTGTACGACGTTGTGGCTGTTTTCTGATCCACATGGGACTGCGGTATCCCAAAAATATGTTCGTCTTGAAAGTGTATTGACAAAATGAACTTTAATTTTATAGAATATCGGGATTCGTTTGTAACAACGTTTATCTTTAAAAACATATAATGGTGATACTTTTTGGTGCAAGTATAACACCATAATATATTTCCTTCATAGTCAACGAAGTTTGATCTATTCCCGGATAATAATTATCGTAGGGTATTTTTAGAACTGCTAGAGCGAGTGATTGTAAAATCTGAGTTCTTTCTAATTCACATAGTTGATGTAGTGTTTCTAATTCGGAAAGTAACTTTTCTTGAAAAATTCTACTAATTTTGTAGTCTATTTTCATATCTAAGTGGATGTCATAGTGTATTGCGCCAAAATATGTACTATTCATTAGTGATAATTCTTGTAATCGTGTATTCTCAGTGTCGTGTGGTTTTACTTTTCCACCAGGGTTTCCTGTGTTTTTTAGAAGATTTACTGGGATGTATGATGTTCCTTCGTTGAGAGGTTGATGTGTTGCATGGGGATTATATTTTAGTTTTCCAGTGGTCATATCGAAACCTTCGTCGTATTCGACAAGTATTTAGGAATATTGTGTTTTGTAGAGTGGATTTTTATATTTACATGCTAATTCTGTTTCATGATATATTTGGAAGCGTTTTGATTTATTTTCTTTTTTGTGAATGTTCCTGAATTTGATATTGGTGTGTCTTATTTGACTAGGGTTGACATTGTCAAATGGGATGGATTCAAGGAAACATTTTTCATGGAATTTAATCATCCGAGCGTGGATTTTTGCTACTTGAAATGTTGTACAAGTGTTTTCGGGAAACCAAACAATTGTTGCTTGTGTTCTTGTTGTAGGGTCACAATAGCCTTGGTCATTTTTGCAAGGTAGTCTGATTCCTTGAAAAATTATAGTGTTATCTTTTAAATCTCGTGTGAGTTGTATCTTTTTGAGTTATATTTTCCAGTCAAAAAACATTATTTCTTGATATCCTTTATTTTTCGTATCTGCTTTGCAGTTTGAAGGATTATTTTTTCCAATATGTGGTATCCAGTGTTTGTCGTGAATATCATAATTTAGTCGTCCGTGTGCACTGTTCTATTGATATCTTTCGTCTAGTTTAATATGTCTTTGATATTTTTCATGTTCTGTTTGATGTACAGAGTCTGTGAAGACTTGGAAGTTTACGAGTTTTCTGTTTGAATTTTTATTTTTAGTCAAGTTTAGTCTGAGTAGTTCGTTTTTACAATCTTCGGGACTTAGATGTAAGAGTCTTTCTATATTACTTTGGTAGAATGATTCGTGATCAAGTCGGTTTTTCTTTCCATGTGAAACTTGTGAACAATGTACTTTCTTTTCGGAAAATGTTGCTGTAAATATATAGCCTGTGAGTGTTGTCGCTCGGACTTTTGAGTATAATGTTGCTGTTATGTTTGTGGTTTCTATGGCTTGTGGTCCTGATTCGCATTATGTTACTTGGCTTGTAGCATATTTGTGTAGCGTTTTTTGTTCATTTTCTTCACAATCGTAGTGTGTTACTAACAAATCCTGAGGTCATGTGCAAAGATATGGATTTGTATTTTGCTCGGAAAAAATTAGAAAAAGGAGGTGTTGTAAAGTAAGTACTTTTAGAATATACATGTGTATGATAATCCTGAGTATGGGTTATAAAAGTTAACATATCCAATTGTGTTTTTGGTATATCTGTCGTATTTATATATAATTTCAGTTGTTATAAATGGAGGAGGTAGTGATTGAGCTGTTATATTCGGTGGGCTTAGGGGAAAAGGGTGTTGAACAATAATATTTAGTCTGACTGTGATTTCAAACTTTAACTGAAGACTATTTTGTTGAAGTATCTGAATATTGTGTTCTTGAATATCTTGAATATATAGTGTTCTTCATTTGTCAATGACTATTCTTGGTATCTAGCGTCAAGGTTGGTGGGGAAATTAAGGGGGAAAAGTGTAGGCGATTTTGGACTTATAGATGGTATTGATGGAAGTGAAAGTGTTTCTGGCAGGGATGATAGTGTTGTATCAGAAAAAAAATCTATTGGTTCATTTACAAATTTGGTTCGCCTTGAGTATATGAGTGTGTTGTCCAATATGGTGGTCTTTCGGTGGTTTTTGGGGGGTTAAAAGGATTATCTCGGATTTGTTCTGATATTGGAGTTCAACCTAGATAGTCTGATGGAATATTTGAAAAGCCATGTTGTGAAGCAAGTGTGGGAGTTTCTGGTAGTGTACTGCCTGAAAGTTCTGAGGTAGCTGGTGTTGGTGATTGGGGTAAGTTAAAAAGAGCTCTGGGGGTTTGAATATTTCTATTTCTTCTTGGATGTATAATTTGTCTATTTATATCAAGTGTATTTTGATTTTGGCTAAAATGTCTTACTCTATTAAGATCTTGTTGTAAGGTGGGATATAAATTATATGTTGGTGCGCTTAAAGATGCTTGGCGATTAACTGGTTCTAATGGTTCAGATAATCGTGCATGTCGTTCCTCAAAAGTGTATGGATTGTCTTGAAAAGAAATCCGTGTTGATGGTTGGGGGTTTTGGGTAGTTGTAGGTATTGTCGGGTTTTCTTGGGATAATGTCGGTGAGGACTGATTCTATGATTGTTGGTTAGCAATTTTTGAAAGTATTTTGATTGGGGTAGATTGGGGTATTTCAAAATGAACTCTGGGGGTTTGAAAATTTGTATTTCTTCGCGGATGTATCTCAAATGTTTTTTGATTTTGGCTAATGTGTCTGACTCGATTGAGGTCTTGTTGCAAGGTGGGATATAAGTTATATGATGGTTCACTTAAAGATGCTTGTCGATGAACTGGTTCTAGTGGTTCCGATAAGCGTGCGTGTCGTTCTTCAAAAGTGTATGGGTTGTCATGAAAAGAAATGCGTGTTGATGGTTGGGGACTATTTGTAGTTTTAGGTGTTATTGGACTGTCTTGGGATGTTGTTGGTGGGGGCTGGTTCGGTGGTGGTTGATTAGCAATTTTGAAAAGGTTTTTGAGTGTTTTAATTTATTTTTATTTTAATTTATGGAAAATTTATGTTTATTATGATATTCTTCAGTAAAAAGTATCAAAAGAATAGTTGCTAAAGCAAATGTGACTAATGCTTTTTTTAAACACTTGCAAATTGTCATGATTAGGGATTTTAAACATGTGAGAAAATTTATGAATAAAAGAAAAATATCTTTTCGACTAAAAATGGTTCGTATCATTTAAATAGATTTTATGTTTTCGTACCTGTAGGTGTGGTCAAGAGTTTGGGAAAGTTGGAGATATATTTCAAATAGAGAATAGAAAGTTAAAAAAAAGATTGCAAAAAATTATAGAAAGGATTATTAGGGATTCAAAAGTTTCAATAAAAAAAATAGCAAAAATTTTAATAGAGCAAAAAATTTTGTGAAAAGGTTTGAAAGTTTTGTTTTAAGTTATCGACTGTTATAGAAAGAAGCATTCAAGAAATGATCTGATCGTCGAATATTTTTTAAACTTTCGAGGCGAAATTCAAGTGTGGTCGGATTATTTATTGATTGTTTGACAAGTGGGGTGAGTTTTGTCAAAAAACGTTGAGGGTGTCTTTTTATGTTATTCAGGAGGTCTTCATAGTTTTGTTTTTATTTGTTGTGTAATTGGGGGTATCTTTGAAATATTTGTACTATAGGCCAAATATTTCAAAGACACCTTTTTTGCTTTAGGCTAATTTGCTATTTTTGGTTGGAGGGTTTTTGAGGTCTGAATTGGGAAACTATTGTTGATTTTTGAATAATTTGATAGGGGAGGGTTGTAATATTGAAGTAGTGTTTATTTTAGTTGTCAATTCTTAGCAAGTTGCTTATTTTTGACCTGGAGGTTGTAAAATTATAGTTATAGATATGCCTGGAGATTGATATTTGTCGGCTAATGAGTTTGTGTTAGAGATAAAAAGGTGACAACTTGAACGATTTCTATTGGCTGAGTTTGAACTAGAATTTTTTGAGTTTATCTTCAGCATGTTATTCCGGAAATGTGAAAGTTTAAAGTGATGAAAAAGAAGATTGACGTTAATCAAAATTAAAGTTGTTTTTGAAGTTCAACTTTCTTTAATAATTTAGATTGTGGGATGAATGTCTTGTAGTTTTTTCGTGGTTGACTTCTAAGTCGTGATGATTCTCTATGTTTGGATTTTTGTTGTTGATCCTGTGGTAAGATTTTTTCTGTCATTTTTCTATTTTTTCTTTCTTTTTGAGATTTTTTTGGTTCTGGTGTGTTTGATATTTGAGGGTTTGCGTTTTGCTGTTGGATTTCACCACCATCACCACCACCACCATTGTTTTGATTTTGTTCCGTTTGTGGATTGTTCTGAACGATGTGTAAACCTGTGAAGGAATATAATTGAGTTATTTCGCGGAGTGCGTATTCTTTTGGATAATAAGGTAACAGGTTGTTACGGTGTTGAACGAGTTCTTTTTTACTGAAGTCAGTAAGTTTGTATGTTACTTCAGTAGGTTTATCAATTATTTGGTAGGGTCCTTTTCGAACTGGTTGTAATTTTTTGGAGGTTCCTTTTTGTGTATTGAAATTAGGAAACAAATGTTCCAATTTTTAAATCTGTGGCTGGCATGAAGCGTGAATTAATTTGGTTGTTTATTTTTTGCATTATAACAATTTCTTTGTTACTTTTTGGTAGATTTCATTATGTTTTTAATCTCTTTTTAAAATCCATTCGGTATGTGTACCGGAAGCTAATTTTAAAATTTGTGGATGATGAAAGTGGTCTTCATCATGTGTATGTAATGGTAGACTATAACAAATTGAATCTTCATTTGGTTGATAATATCCTTGCGTATTTTTCTGGGCATTTACTGTAAACATAATTGGTTTTCGTGGCTTTTGATTAAAAACCATTTCGTATGGTGACACTCCTAGAGTTGTTGTGATTTGTGATTTGTAAGATAAGGGGAATAATTTTACATCTGCTGACCATTCAGTATATCGTATATCATTTTCATTAATGATACATCGAAGATATTCTTGTAGTGAACGGTTCATACCTTCGACTAATCCATTTGTCCATGGTGCATGAGATGTACGTGGTTTATACTTGATATATATAGGTGGCATAATTTGATGATTTCATTATTTATAAATTCTGTGCCGTTATCTGTAACTAGTATTTCGGGTAGTCCGAATTTAGCTATCCAATGTTCGTAAAGTGTTGTGTATGCCTAATAAGCATTACAATGTGGTACTGGGTTGAGTGCTACGTAGTGCGTAAATGCATCAACAATGACCATAATATAAAAATTGCCTTCGGAGGATGGTGAAATTGGTCCTTTTGTGTCAAATGATTGGACTTTGGACTTTGTCCTTTAAAATCTTGTTTCGGTGCTATTTGTTTTCGATTTGGATAAGGTTTATTTAATTGACATATTAGGCAATCGTTGCATAAGACTTTAATCCAAATTGATGCATTTGGGAAGTAAAAATTTTGTGAAAAATTTGAATATGTCTTTTCTGATCCTGAGTGTCCTTTTGTATTTTGTGTGTGTGAGATGTTGAATGCTATCAACATCATACTGAGGGGAAGACAGGGTACTTTAAAATCAGTTGTTTGATATTCTACAAGATCTGTGCTTTCATTTGTAGTTGTATTATTAAATTTTCTTAAGTATCGGAGGAGTGTTTTATTTCCTAATATTGTTGCATCAGCTTTTGCTGGCTTTTTTTTATATTTGTGCCATGATTTGAGTTGTCTAATAACAGGGTCAAAATTTTGGTATTTTTGTAATAATTGTTGTGTAAATGTTTTTGTTGGTGGTAAAAAAATATTTTCGACTTCTAATTTTGATAGATGAATTGTTTCAAGTGGGTCGTGAAGGTCAAAAACTTGATTTACTTTGTAATTTAAATCATTTGTCGGTGGTCCTGATAAATTTATCATGTCAGTTAAATTTTCTTTTTCTATTAATGGGAAAGAATCCTTTTTGTGTGGTTGTTGTTTCATTGTCTTTTGTTGGGTATTATTTTTTTATCCAATATGAATATGGAATTGGTTTAAATGTGGTTGTAACTAATAAATCAACTTCATAGTGATTGTTTTTGACAATCTAAATAAAGTGGGAAATGTTGTAAATTTTTTGTTTGTGATTAATCTATATCGGTTTTTACTGCATATTTGCATTCTAATCGTGGTGATATTCCATTTTTTGCAAGATAAAATTTAATATTTTGTGGTATTTCAACTGTAGTTTTTCGTGTAAGTAGTTCAGGTTGTGTATTTCTACTTAGTGTATCTGGTAATGCAAGACTTTTTCCTGCTGTCCAAACTATATGTAAGTTTGGGAATTTCATTAGAATTAATTGAAATCTGTAAACTCTATGGTTTGGATTTGATTTTTATGTAAAAAGGAATATAATTGGTTTGTGATCTGTAAAAAGAACTGTTGGATGTTTTGATCCAAGTATCAGAAATTCATATTCTCTAAGTGTGTATATTATAGCTGTGCATTCTCTCATAAAAGTAGAGAGTCGTAGTTCGGCTTGTAAAAATAAGCGAGAGTTTGCTGAAATAAGATTCAGTTTATTTGTTTCACTGTGTGATTGTAGTAATGCTGCGCCGATGCCAAAATTCGACGCATCGCACATTGCGTAGAATTGTTGATTTGGATCTGGGATTGTATTTGATATTTGTTCTGTTAGTATTTTTTTTAGTTTCTTCAAATCGTGTTTGATGTTTGGTAGTCAATTCAAAGTTATTTTGCTGTCTGAGGATGTTATAGAAAGGTCTTAAGTAGAATTGCATTTTGTATACATATTTATATAGGAAATTTAGCATTCCAAGGTATTCTTGGATTTTCTTTTTATTTGTGGTGGTTGAAGTTTTTGAATTGCATCTATGCATGATTTTAATGGAATTATAGTGTTTCTTTCAATAATGTGTCCAAGAAACTTTACGCGTGTTAAAAAAAATGTGATTTGTCTGGGGCTGCTTTCATGTTTTCATTTTTAAGTATTTGATGATACTGTTCCAAATTATAAACATTTCATCTTTAGTTTGTGATTGCAAGAAACATCGTCTAAGTATGTGATTGCATTTTTCTTGAGTATAAGTGGTCTAAAAATTGTACTCATAAAAGCTGAAAAAACTGCTGGTCCTATGGATATTCCATAGAATAATCTATTAAATTCGTATTGTTGATTTCCAATAACGAATTGTGTTAACCGTCGTGATTGTTCATCTAATGACATTTGGTTGTATGCGCTATTCATATTTGCGGTTGCGAAATATTTAACATTTATTTTTGTTAGAATTACTTGAATGGGTTCAATAGGCCAACTGCATTTAGATTCGTCAATTAGTGAATTGAGATAGCTAGCATCTAGAACAATTTTTAGTGATTCTCCTTTAGCTAGGATGATAACTGGGTTAATAAAAGTGTTGCCTTTTGGTTGTTCTTCTTTATTTACTGGAGATATAATTTCATATTGTTCTAAAATGTCAAGTAGTCTGTTTACTTTATCACGTATTGTTACTTTGCTTGCTCTTTGTTTTTTGAAAATTCCGTCATGTTTTAAAGGTAAATGTAGTGGTGAACTAATTTTTCCAACATCTTATTTTGATGTTGCATAAACTGTTGGGTATTTTAATAATAGTTTGGCTAATTTGTCGAATTCGTTTTGTTCTATTTGAGAATGTTGAACATTAAACATTATTAAAAAATTTTGTTGTTCTTCTGTATAATGTGATAATTTAAACGTTGGTTTAAAATATGGTGTTTTTGTGAAATATTATGTGTTTCTTTTTTCGTTGCTTATTATATTGTTTATTGATAATTCTTTATCAAGAATTGTTGATTGGCATATGTCTAGTAAATGTAATATATTATTGACTCGATATGCTACTTCGTTTGTGGGTAAAGTTGTGGCATTTGTTTCACAGTATCCTAAAAGTCCTAGAGGTAATGTTATCTGGTATGGTGAATTGTTATATACATGTAATGACACAATATCGGAGTTTGAATGTTTCATGTATTTTATGGATAAAATTGTTATTCGAAAAATTTATGAATGGGTTTAATTCAAGGTCTGACATAAAGAGATGTTGTTTGTTTTGGTTTTTATCATACTGGTGAACTTGTTTGATTGAAAAGTTATATACATTTCCTGATAGTGGTTTCAGGTATTTTCGTTCTTGATTATATACAGGGTAAACTTTGGAGAAAAATGGTGGTTGCTTGTTTAATCTTTGAAACAATGTTAAGGATGTATTTTTCATTCTTGTGTACTTGTCTTTTATATTAAGTTTACTATTTAAGATGTTTATTGTGGGAAATAATTAGTTATAAACGGTATGCAAATGATATTGTGTTTAATGTCTGTTATGTGGAATGTTTGTTTAGATGGTTTGTTTAAGATTTTGTTTTGTTCCATTGTTTTAGTGGGAACAAGAAAAAGTTGGTTTTTTCCATGATTTGTTAATGTTGAGCCTTGTGCTGTGGCTAATTTGCTGGCTGTCTTAATAAGTTTTAGGGCTGGATGTAGTGTTTTGATTTCATTCCAAGTGGGGATATTAATAAAATTTGATTCTCCTCCTGAGTCGATTAAAAATTGTATTTCAAGATCTAGTGGTTGAAATTCTTTACCTTTTGGAATTTCTAAGAGAAATAGAATTGTCCAAATTTTTTCTCTTGGATGTTTTTTTTTGTATATTTTGATAAATTTGGTTTGTACTTGAGCTTTGTACTTCGTCTTTTTCAGGTTTAATTACAGTGTTAATTTCATTTACTTCTTGTTCAACTGGTACATTATTACTAATAGTTCTAGTGTAGTAATTTTGAAGGAGTTCCAATTGATTTTCATAAATGTGTGAAGTGAAGGGTTGTTCATGTATAATAGGTTCGTAATCATTTTCAACTGTGATCATATCAACTGAGATGGTATTATTTGTATCACTTTCGTGGTCTGTTGATTCACAATTAATGTGATTTAATTGTAATTCAGTACTTTCTATATCATCGATACCAGGGGGGGTCTGAAGTTGTTTCTTCAGTTGTTTGTACCTGATAAATTTGTCTTCGATGTTTTGGTGTGTTGCTTCTATTTTTGTGCTGGGAATCGGAGTAGCGATTATTATTTCTATGAGGAGATTGTGAATAATTTCTTTGTTGATTGTTATAGTTTGGATTCCTATTCTGTGAATTATTTCGTGATCTATTATGGTAGTTGTTGTTATTTGTTCGTTAATAATTTGATCTGTTTTATGAATTCTTTCTTGATCTATTGTTTTGGTAAGTTTGATTTCGATTATTTGAATAACTTCTATTCCTATTATTTAAATAGTTTCTATTTCTATTGAATGATGAGTTTCGTGTTCTATCGTTTGAATAGTGTCTATTCCTAGAATTTGAATGGGAACTGGTTTCAAACGAATATTCTCTTCTGTTTGAATTTGATGTGAATATGTGTTTCTATACTGATTATTTTGACTATTTGATCGACTATATCTATTTTGTGAGAAATTTCGTGAAATTCTTTGTTCTGCTGATCTACCTCTATAACTTGAGTTATAAGGTGATTGGTTTCTTGAATAATTGGAATAATTTGGAAGTGGTTTACAGAGCTGTTATAACTATGTATATTTTTGTTTGGTAAATTTTGGTCTTTTTTATGTATTGATAGAATGATATATTTGGTTCTTTGTACTTTTGTGGTTTGTTCTGGTTATCTTGTTGCTTTTGTCTACATTCGGCAATAATGTGCCCGTATCTTCGGCAATAATTGCACCATTTTTTGAAAGTTGGTTTACTTTTGAAATTTGGATTTTTCTCATATATGTTTAAAATTTCAGTTATTTTTTCAGTTAGATCTACAACTGAATCTTGTATGTTGTTTATATGTGTAGTTTTTGTTTCGATTCTATTGACATATTGTAGTTTAAGATTTTCTGTTTCTTCGAGTTTCATTGTGATTTCTGCTTGTTCTAGTTTATCAACTAGTTTTCTAAAATCTAAATTTGGTTCTCGAATTGAGGAGGGATTTTATAATCATGAGTGTTAAGTGAATTTGCTTTTCGAACTTGTGTTTCAATTCTAACTGCCAATTGTTTAATTGTTTCGTTTGGTAGTCTGCGAATTTCCTTATATAAAAATTTTTGATGTTGTTTATTCTTTTCAGAATCAAATTTTTTTGAAAATTCTTTCTTGTGTGAATCTTTTCCAATCTGTTTTTATGTCTATAGATAAAACTGAAAACCACTTTTGAGCTGCGCCATCAAGTGTTGTTTGTATTAACGCTGTGCGTCTATTATCCAATTTTGGAGAAATGTCGTATTAATTGGTTCAGGTCCTTTATTTAAAACTAAGTTTGCTGTGACTGCATTTAAGTAATCTTCTACAGAATATTCAGGGTCTGTGTCTGTAATTACCATCAATGGTTTATTTGATGTTATTGATGATCCACCCATTAGGTATGGATTCATTGTCATTTGTAGTGATTCTGCGGCATTTGCATTTGTGAAAAATTTGTAAATTGATTTTTTGTTATTTCATGTTGTTGCAAATAATATGGTAGTGGTATTTCATTTTGCATTTGCGTTGGTTGGTAATAGTCTGTATTAACTGGGTTTTGTGAGAAAAAAATTATTTTTTTGAGGTGCGTGATTTGGTCTAGGTTGTCGCATATGTTGTTCTGGTGTATATGGTTCAAAAAAATCTGGTTGATTTACGTGATAAGAGTGGAGTCTTTGGTTTTGAAAATTTTGTTGATGGTTTTGGTCATAAAAATTGTCATCATCCGATGAAAAATAATTAGGTGTATAATAAGGTGTTTTGTGTTTATTTTGGTTATGCTGTTTACTGTGTTTAGTCTGTTGAAACAATGGGTAATTTTCACTCGCGTCTTTTGGAATTCGTAGATTATCGTTAAAGTTACTGAGTTTAATGTTGGTTGTTGGAAATTTTGTCGTTGTAAAATAAATGGTTTTGCGGGTTTGTACGAGGAGGTTTAGATGTTTGTGATTTATTTACACAGTTATAATTGTGTTCTGCGAAATTACTTCTGGTGAATGTTCTTTGTTTTTGTGTTGGTTTCGTCATTGGTCTATATGTTTGGTTATCCATATGAGAATATTTTGGAGCAAACGAGGGTTTAACCGTGGATTGCAATGTTGCTTGTGGTAATGTTTGATTTTTAGGTTTGGGCGTTGTAAGATTTGGATTTATTGGTGAAATACTTTGCTGTGTAGTTGTTACTATTGTTTCAACTATTTCTTCATTTATAAAATGTGATGGTGTTTGAATATCCTGTTGTGTAAGATTTCTAGTTCCATTCAAATTTTCCTGTTGTACAAGAATTGAATTTAAGCTATTATTTTGTCTTCTATCGGGTAAAAATGAATTATAATTTAAAGGTGTTGCATCTATTGTAAGTGGAAATACTTTAACATAGTCTTTATGAATAGAAAATGTACTGATTGCTTGACTTGAGATGTCTATTGGGATGTTCAGGAATAATGGATGAGACCAATCAGGGTCCCAAATATATTCTGATTGTTCGGCAATGACAGTGTCATCATTGGTACTTTAGGGTCTAACATTTTTTCTTGCTTGTGCAATTAAATCAATATTATGTGTGAAATAGTCAGTTATGAACCATGCTAAGATTTTTTGTAAACCGTGTTTAAAATTTTGTGAAATTTCATTGCTTGAAAAATTTTCACGGGTTGTGTTTAAAAATGCTGAGAATGCGGCAATTTCATTTCTTACATTCGTGTGTCTTGATGTTTGAACTGGTGACGTGCTTTCGGTTTCTGTTTTTTCTAGTATAGATAAGCAACTATATATCAGTGCAAAAACATCGTTAGTAAATATTGAATTTGCTCTCTGTGAATTTTGGTGTTGTATGTTTTTAATGTATTCTGCGAATACTTTTGAAAATTCTATGTCGACGTCGTCTGTTTGAATAACATGTTTACCAAAAAATTTACTTGCTGTGCTAAGTTCTCTGGTGTAAACTCCATATTGTTGTGTTGGGTTAAATATTCCTTTTAAATAGTGATCGACAATTTGTCTTTTGATTTTTGTCTCTGGGAATTCTGCTTCACATGGTCTGATTCCTTGTTTGAATAGATTTGCGATTCAATTATTGCAAAATTGTATTTGTCCTCTATTTTCAGTGAGTGAATTGATGAGAAATGGGAAAACAGAGTTTTCGTCATGATTTTTGTCCATTGGACTCTGACTCATTTTTTCGTTTTATGACTGTTAGTGCGTAATGTTCGATTTGTCTGATTGGTTGATTCCAATTTTATAAACGTACTGGTTTAATTTTTGTATATCTTTTTTATTCTTCTTTTTCCTTGTTTTGATGAATGTGATGTGGCTTCTGAATCGCAAAAATATAATTGATCGTGAACTGGGTAGTTTTTGTTTACTGTTTCTTTTAGTTTGCAAAGTGCATCTAAATTACTAACTTCTGATTCGGAGACTGCGTTTCTTCGCTTTGAAAATCTTTTCCGTGTAATTTGTGTTTGTTTACTTTTACTTATAATTTTTCCTTTTATTGTTTGTCGTTTTCTTCGGATATATCCAATCGTTTGTTTGTGCGGTGTGATTACGAGCTCGTATGTTTCGTTTTTTATTTCGCAATTGTGTAGTACGATTGTTTGTTTATTTCCTAAATTGTTCAGTGACATAAGGTTTAGGGTGAAGGATGCAAGGTTGTTTTTAGTGATTTTAATATCCTAGACTGTTAGTCCTTACGACTTTTTGGTTAGCCTAACTTGAGTCTTTTTATTCAGAGTTGAAGAGAAAACTATATATCGATTCCGGAGAATGATTGTTACTTTCTCGTGGCTATTCTAAGTTAAGGTGTTAACTTACTTAATCTTACTTAGGGGTAATGATTGTGTTCAAGGGTTGGAGAATAGTAATTCGATCCACAAGGTTCAGGTATAATTATAACACAAATAGTTCGTTAGGTACTATTTTAAACTTACTAAGATTTAAAATTTAGCCTGGGTCAGGTAAGAGGGGGGATCAAGTGAAGGATGAATAACCGAAGTTCTTCACTGTTTAACTTAATTAGAATGGTTAAATTGATTTGAAAAATTACTATTAGTCCTGGGTCTTTGAGAGCGTTGGGTAGTGAATCGACGTTTGAGGTCGTTGGAAACTTTATTAACCGGGTGGAGGAGAACAAAATTGTTCTATTTGATCCAAGGATAAGCCTTGATGACCAGGATATAAATTTTGATGGTATAGAATGGATTAAATTTAATTATTTAATGGAGATCCAAGGAAAGCCTTGATGATCTACTTTAAGATTGAATAAGTTGAAGTCAAATAAAGGTAAAAATTAGGATAGGCATCTAGAAATAATTTAAGTTTAATTGATAGAAAGGTTTAGTTTTGTATGATATTAGTGGTTTTATGATTGCTGTTATGTTTACGTGATGAAGAGGGAGATGACAGGATGATTTGTGTATACTATTAATTTATCATCATGTTAACTAATTTTTATTTTTATTTTCAATAAATGTATTTTTCGTATATCTTTTTGAATCTTACTGCAGTTTTGGAGGAAACGTTGTGATGGTGTTTGAATATCCTGTTGTGTAACATTTCTAGTTCCATTCAAATTTTCCTGTTGTACAAGAATTGAATTTAAGCTATTATTTTGTCTTCTATCGGGTAAAAATAAATTATAGTTTAAAAGTGTTGCATCTATTGTAAGTGGAAATACTTTAACATAGTCTTTATGAATAGAAAATGTACTGATTGCTTGACTTGAGATGTCTATTGGGATGTTCAGGAATAATGGATGAGACCAATCAGTGTCCCAAATATATTCTGATTGTTCGGCAATGACAGTGTCATCATTGGTACTTTAGGGTCTAAAATTTTTCTTGCTTGTGCAATTAAATCAATATTATGTGTGAAATAGTCAGTAATGAACCATGCTAAGATTTTTTGTAAACCGTGCTTAAAATTTTGTGAAATTTCATTGCTTGAAAAATTTTCACGGGTTTAAAAATGCTGAGAATGCGGCAATTTCAATTCTTACATTCATGTGTCTTGATGTTTGAACTGGTGACGTGCTTTCGGTTTCTGTTTTTTCTTATAGATAAGCAAATATATATCAGTGCAAAAACATCGTTAGTAAATATTGAATTTGCTCTCTGTGAATTTTGGTGTTGTATGTTTTTAATGTATTCTGCGAATACTTTTGAAAATTCTATGTCGACGTCGTTTGTTTGAATAACATGTTTACCAAAAAATTTACTTGCTGTTTTAAGTTCTATGGTGTAAACTCCATATTGTTGTGTTAGGTTACATATTCCTTTTAAATAATGATCGACAATTTGTCTTTCGATTTTTGTTTCTGGGAATTCTGCTTCACATGGGCTGATTCCTTGTTCGAATAAATTTGCGATTAGATTATTGCAAAATTGTATTTGTCCTCTATCTTCAGTGAGTGAATTGATGAGAAATGGGAAAACAGAGTTTTCGACTGCATTTTCGTCACTTGGACTCTGACTCATTTTTTCGTTTTATGACTGTTGGTGCGTATTGTTCGATTTGTCTGATTGGTTGATTCCAATTTTATAAACGTACTGATTTATTTTTGTATATCTTTTTTATTCTTCTTTTTCCTTGTTTTGATGAATGTGATGTGGCTTCTGAATCGGAAAAATATAATTGATCGTGAACTGGGTAGTTTTTATTTACTGTTTCCTTTAGTTTGCAAAGTGCATCTAAATTACTAACTTCTGATTCGGAGACTGCGTTTCTTTGCTTTGAAAATCTTTTCCGTGTAATTTGTCTTTGTTTACTTATATTTTTTTTTTTATTGTTTGTCGTTTTGTTCGAATATATCCAATCGTTTGTTTGTGCGGTGTGATTACGGTGTGATTTTTAAGTCCACTCAAAAAAATTTTTTCAATCGCTGACTTTTCAAGTGGGAACTTTCTAGCCATATGCAAAAGGTCATGTTTTTTGTCTATAATTCTGTATGCAATCTTAATAAAAACTGTATGGCAAACATCACCATTCATCAGTTTTTCAGCGTGTCAAGGCCAGGTGCACTCTGGGTTTTCTCAAGCTCAAAATTACTCGGTTAGTTTGTTTTTGGACAACATTTAAAATTTATATCTGAGATTTTTTTTGTATTTTCATTTAAGTTGATCTTCAACTAATCGCTTTTATGTTAGGATTTATTTACATTTTATATTTATTTTTTTAGGTTTCTTGAGACCTCGAAAACAAAAGTAAGATTCAGACAAAAATTACAAAGGGAAAATGTTCGAAACTGTCTGTCCGAAAAAAAAAACTGGGTGTAATTTATCTAAGAATACTCTATGAGTTAGCAACAAACTTAGGTCATTAGCGGAGGGTGATTATAAGTCCACTCAATACCGCTGCCGAATTTTTGGAAAAAAAAATCTTCTTCCGTGCTTTTTTACGAAATTAATTTTTACGAATGTAATTTTTATCATGACCTCTGAGCTGCTATACAATAATTTTGAGAAGGAAAACTTGTTTAGGAAACTCGAAACGTTAGAACGAAGTGCGAACGGCCCTCATTGAACCCGTACAAGTCAACCTGGGAGGCATGTTGAAATAAATCTCCGTTTCAGGCTTAAATTAAATTTTGAATAAAATAAAGTAAAGTTAAGACTTTAAATAAAGTAAGTAAAAATTCACATCTTGCACTTGAAATTGATGAGGAAACAAACAAATCTAACCTGGTTACACATCAGAACAAATGCTAAAACAAAATAAACTGTTTGATGTAGCAGTATTAATAAAGAATGCAGTTGGAATTTCAGCTTTTCCAAAACACAATTCAATTAAAATAAAAAAACGTGCTATAATCAAAAGTGCAATAAAATCCTCGAATAAAACTGATAACTGCCTGTTTTCTTCTTCTTGTTTTTTCGGCCACTTGAAAAAACTCACAGCATCCACTGGTTACTTCGCATTGCTGTTTATTGGGCATATCCACGTCAATTTTCTGTGCTCCGTAGCTCCTCCCTTGTAACACAGGACACATCATCTGATTTTCCATCTCGTCATAGTGACAGAAACTGTACTCGAAGCCAGCGTCGTCTATGAGTGGGAATGAGCACTCTCGGCCCGATACGGCAAAACACTTGCGAGCTTAAAAATGCTAAAGTTGAAACATAACAAGAAAAAGTACGCACCGTACTATACGTTCCTGGAATCTGTTCAGTTTCTACGGGAGGATGTAAAAGAAAAATTAAACAAGCAAATAGTTTTGACTCTGCCAACCACCGGAAAATTTTTTAAAATTTCATCTTCCTCATTGGCTGAAACTTGCTGTGCATCAGCTATCTGCTCAATTACCTCCGAAGGAACTCGTCTTTATATTAAGGTCAGTTTTTTTACAGACCTCTAAAAATCAAAAATTTACATATTTCCTCGGCACAATATGCCGGCGAGTTTTAAAAGTGAATTTTTTAACCATATGATTGTTGCTGTGCAAGTGGCACGAACTGACATGAGCACATTTATTGTTGCATTTTCTTCAAACCATTTTCAAAATTACATATGTTTTTTTTTGCAAATGGAATGATTCTTTAGCAAATAATCATCGAAAACTGAAATAGATTATTGAAACAATCAAGCTAATTGAGAAGTCAAATGAGAGCAAAAAATTTGAACTCTTCAGAGGGTAACTTCTCAAATGGCATAAAAACAAAACTTTTCCCAAATTGCAAAAATTTCAAATTTTAATTCTTATTCGAACGTTTTCTATCGACTTTGATTTCTAAAATTTTGTCAGGAACAAAAATATGTGATTAAGATTTGAAATTCAGTGCTTTCAAACGAATGTTAAGCAACAATTGACCATAAGAGCTTATGCTTTTCGCTTTTGATTATAAAAAATTTTACAATTTGCTTAAGATAAAATGTCCATCAGCATTTGAATTGAAAACTTGACCAATTTTTGTGTATTGTTCACAAAAAAATTATTTGGAAATCTCAAATGCAACTGTTGCAAGAAAATTATGCCATTTAGGAATTAAGCAACAGTTCAAACTACACCCACTAGAATTTCCAAATGATAGCTCAGCTCACTTGACTCAAGCCTAATTTTTCTTGAGACACTTCAAATAATTAGGAAAAGCACATCCTACACAATGGTTTGGTTTATTTCAGTCGTTTCGCGACGTAGCCGGAACCATTATAAAAGATCTTGGGTCTTATGCACTAATCAGCCCAAAATAAGTGTTTTTATATCTTAGTCTGAAGTCAACGTGGTTCAATCTGATTGGTTAGTTAGCCAATCAAATGCAAACATGGTCAGGCATTTCAATTAAATTGTCGAGCCGATAAAGCCATTTTTCTGAACTTTTGAGAGAGTGCTTTGAGAGAATTCGGAAAGCCAATTAAGTCAACTTAAAAAAAAGTCGACAAGTTTTTCGAAACTTTTTGAACATCCGTTACCCCCTTCTCGAGAAAATTCTAGATCAGCCCCTGTTGCAAGGGTCAAAAAGATGGCGATTTACCGACCAATAGAGAGTTTTGGCAATCTCGCAATCTTTTTCTCTGGGTTTTTATTAAACCATTTTAAATGAAAGAGGGTGTCCGAATTAGAGGGGAATACGTGTAAGGCGTGCAAATTGGTTAAGAGTTACCACAGGCGGTCGTGTTGGTACAAGTCCCAGCAGCTGTCATCTCCGAATTCCCATCCACAGCTGTGGCACAGTAGGGGGTGGAGACAGCAGGGAATGAGTCATTGAGGGGATCCACCGAGCAGGTGAAATA
>NC_087066.1:64202956-64223398 GCF_963678635.1 Symsagittifera roscoffensis
ATTGAAAAAACGCTTATCGTACCATTTCGTAGAATTCCATAGAACAAAATAAATTGTACGATAATAGCACGACAAGCATTTTTCCATCAATGGAACTGTAGGATAAGCATTTTTTTCCATCAATGGAATTGTAAGACTAGCATTTTTCTCATCAACGGAATTGTATGACTAAAATTTTTTCCATAAATGTATCTGTATAATTAGCATTTTTAGGGTTCAATTGACACAATATCAACCCGTAGAGCTTGCTATCTCTGAACAAAAGCTCACCTGAGAAAACTTTAGATTTGGAAACCTCTTAAAATGCGTTTCCCATAGAAACTCCAGAAGTTCGAGACAGCTGAAAGTTTCTTATCTTAATCCTATTGGCACACTACTAGGGGCGAATTCTCAGAGAAAAAAAACATACAAAGCTGTCGGGACGAAGGTCCAGATCCATTTCGCTGTTGAGACCAGATTTCAATCCAAATCGTTTTGAGCCTATGCATTCAGACATTCTATAAAAACAATAATTCACAAGTGCGAGCAAACATAACATGAAATTCTACGATAAGCCATTTCAATGCTCCATTTTTCATCAAAAAATTTGTCGAAAATAACAAAAACACCAAATTGAAGTCTTGAAAATTTAGAAAAAATTTCTAGCTTGTAGTATTCCAAATACTACACTAACTTATAGTTTAACTTAGTTTTCTAACATTTAAATTATCCTTCCAATTTAAATTAATCTTTTAAGATTGGATTCATTTTTTTCTGTTGCTTTTAGCCTGGATATTGAAAATAAGTATGTCGCCAGTTAGGCGGACTGGTTTACTGTCTTGCCTTAAAAAGCAGACAGCGCGGCGAAAAAGCCCCCAGTACTTTTGCAATCCCTCAAAAGATTTTGAATTTTTAATTAAGTAACGCAGGTGCAACACTGATAAAGTGCCCTGATCTTCTAAATTAATGGTTTTTTATAATAAAAAATGAATAAGTTGCAAATATCGATTTCATCAAAAGTATGAAGAAAAAGGGGAAAATGAAGTTTGAAGCCTAGACTGCAGGTGCAGATTTGTCTCAGCCAAATAGCTGAGAAACAAATCAACCTGAATCTTCGGATTTTTTTTACTTCCCCCACTCGCTCAGTCGAGTGGAATTATTTTACTTTTTTATTTATCACTAATTTTTCATTAAACAAAAAATACTTTTGAAAAAATATATAACCTTCCAGAACTGACAAAGGTAAGATTTCAATGTTTTCCTTTTACTTAAATTAATGTAACTTAAGCTAAATAACCCAAACCTATTTTGGTATTTAAGACAGTTGTTCATCCATTTATAACTCTTTTATACTCAATTAATCAACACTTTTAATTTATCTGTTTATATAACTATCATTTTAATTTTAGGACCAGATCGACTATAATCTATGATATAATTTAACTTAGACTTATAACTTTAGTTACTAAGAAAAACCAAGGAATCTAACAAACGACCCCACGTCTCTCTTAGTAAAAGATTTTTTTTTTTTTAAATCCACTCCGATGGAAAAACGTTTTATGTATAATTTTCATAAATAAAAATTGTATGATAAGCTTTTTTTGCTCAATTTTCTTTGCGTAAAAAAATGTTTTCTAAAACTAAACAGCACAAACAACGTTATTAAGTTTAAAATAGCCCTAGAACTATTTCAGGAACGTTTTGAAATTTTTAGTTTCCATTGAAACTATATATTTTTTTTGCTCACTTTTTTTGATAAAAAAACTTCTTTTAAAAAACTCAACTATAAGAAAAACGCAGAAAAAAATTCAAGTTTAAAACGTCTTAAAAAATATTTCTGAGACTAGTTTGAAAACTTAAGTTCAGTGAAAAAAGCTATTTATAGTATTTTCCTTAATGAAATTTGTACAATAACCATTTTTTTCTCGGTTTTTCCAAGTGAAAAAACTCATTCTTAACAAAAAACGACGTAATTACGCTTAAATACCCTTGAAACTACTTCTAAATTTTTTTTGAAAAATTTAATATTGGTTGAAAAATTGCGTTCAATAAATTTTTTTTTGAATGGAAACTTTACGATAAGCATTTTTCCATAGAGAATATTAATATAAGCGTTTTCTGTCTGTGTTGCTCAACATGGGTAGATAAACACAAACCTGCCACAAAGATATGATACAATAACTGGCTCATAAAACACTGGTCACTCAACTTTGGCAGTCAGGAGCGGAACTAAGAATTTCTTGAGATTTTAAAAAGTTTTCAAAAAATTTTGTAAACCTTCGTTTTGAGTTGCCTGAATTAACTTTTTGAGCTCTCTCAAAGCACAACGAAGACCAATCTTTGAAAAAATTACCTGCAAAAACCAAAAAAAAAACAGGTTATAAACTCAGTTTTGGGCATTTTTGCTTTTAGTTTTGCCAAAAAATGCCATTTTTTGCGCGTGCTTCTCCGTCAAATTTTAGTTAGAAATTACTGGATAAGTAGTATTTAAGTATTTTTACAAGTATTTCTAGGAGAAAAATTTGGAGTTGCACACCAAATTAGCCTCAGCGTGCAGTTACAAGTCTAGGTGGAATCATGTTTCTTACAATATTTCTTAAATAAGTAAAAAATAGCAATATCTTTGTTGTACAATGCAACAACGGAGAGCATTTTACGCGTGAATTAGGAAAACTATCGTTTAAACTTGCAAGAAAAACTTTTCATCTTATAACATTTTTTCGGGAACAATTTTTATAACTATGAAGACTTAGAATTTGTACGATAAGCTAAATTTCTGAAAATAACATAGTCCTGGATTTTTTCCCCATTTTTCAGGATAATTTTTGTAAATAAATGCTAAGTCATTTGTATGGCGTGTTTGTTTACGCTTTGATCAATGTCTTAGTAATAAAAAACTCAAACTTTGAAATGATCATCTTCGGAATCTTTTGGCAAAATATAAAAGTTTGATTTTTTCATATATCATTTATGTAAAGCAACTCTTAGACAATTCAGGCCGTTTCCAATGCATTGTGAATGCAGTCAATCAAACTTTTGCTGACCATGGTTTTTTTGTCGCTTGTGTTCGAATGCGAACATATAGTAAAAAAGATTGAGTTTTATTAAAAAAAAATTGGTGTATGAAAAAATGCTAGTCACACAATTACCATACATATATAAAAAACATATACAGCGAATTTGACATTTCATAGAGCTAATTTAAGCAAGCTGCAAACAATTAATTCATGATGCTGAAAATTTAATGCTATTTATTTATTTTTGGTGAATTGTCCGAGTCTCTCAATTAAAATCGTTCAATATTAAAACGAGCAAACTGAAAAAAAAATATTATCAAACAAATTTCATGAATTTTTGCACAAACTGGTGTTGCCAAATTTGAAGAGTAGCTTTGTTGTTTGGGTATTGTTATTGTTTTATAATCCTAAAACTTGCAAAAAATTCTATCTTTTTTGTTTTCGCTAACAGCAAAAAAAATCATTCTAAAAAGATGTTTTGGTTAAAGGCAATCGTTGATCAAACGTGTTTGTCTTTTTAATTTAAACAGCGTATTTCAGTTCTGTACTGCTTCCTAAACTATTAAACCAGTTTCCTATAGCCCGGTGCTTAACAAAATATTCAGAATTCTAGAAAATTTTACTTTTTACTTTGACTTTTTCTTTGAAACCCTTCATTTCCTGATTCTTAAAAAGTTTCTACTTTTCTCAAAAAAATCTATTAATCAAAAACTCAAACTAATGAAAAATTTTTTAATTTTCCTGCAGCTTGGTTTTTGCAGCTTGTTTTTTTCTAAATTTAGCCGCTGCTAGTTTTTTGAAATAATTCCATCGAATCTAAGACAATCGATGTTGTAGGCTCGCATCGAAAAGAAATTAACATATTATATTTTGCGGAGTCATGATTTATTTTTCGTTTTTTTTTTGGATAAATAAATGTCAAATTGTTTCTGTTTAATACAGTTTTGAATTGTAATGTCACCTGGATTAAAATTGTGACTTATGGGTCACTCAAAACCAGCAATTTTGTGTTAGTTTTATTCACATCCTTTGACAGATACAGATATTAGCCAATAAAAATGTACACAAAAAACTGGCCTGAGTAGAAAAAATCAAAACAAATAAATTCTTTTTTGAGTTTCAGCAAAAAAATTACGCAAAATTTGAAGTGGCTGCACCCCGTACCGAACAATTTCGTTGATTCTGGCGAGAAGTACTTAAAATTTAAACTGAATGTCTTATCAGAAATTCTGTTTGAAATGTTTAAATAAAGCTGGGGTACTTCAATTTACAAAAACTCCCGATAAGTCTCGAACTCGTGGCCTATCTTTGCTTAGACGTCTGTGGTAACATCTAGACCCATAACCTGATTTTTTTGATTAGTTTTAGCAACAAAACGCAAAGTAAGACTTGTTATAACAAGTGTTAATTTGCATTGTTTTGCTACGGCTATTGTGTATACTCGAAGCATATGGATCTTGTTGCGGTTGAGCAGTGAACTTGTAAATCAAGAAAAAATTTTTTACTTTGTTAGATGAGAAATAATTAGTTTCAGTAAAAACAGTAACAAAAATCAAAGTTGTGCAAGAAAACATTTGAAATTGATTAACATGTAACCAACGTTAGTTAAACGTAGAAACCTTTTTTTGTGCGCCGAAGCTCGGATCTCAATTAGATGGAAAACAATTAATATATTAGAGTTTCATTGTTTTTATCTATAAAAGTGAAAAACAATCAATTTTAATTGATTTGCAAAAGATTTTAATGCTTCAGTGAATAGTAGCAATTTAATCCATTATTAATTCGTCATAATCGATGTTTTTGCCTTTTTATAAACACTGAGTAAAAAAAGTATTTGATTTTTATATCTGGAACTCCAGTGCGGGTAGATTATCTATATAAACTTCCAATCCAGATTAGAAGTTCTTGTAGCTCAAGCTAAAGCGTTCCAAAAAAACTTGATCCCATATAAAATCTTCTAAAAAGACGATGAGTCACCTGGACAAGGTTACTAAAAATGCACCAAATGAATTGCTTTGGCAACAGTTTTGCTGATGCTTGATAGTCACCTATAGGTTGCCAGGAAAAATATAAACTGTTGAAAAAAACTTTTCTAAAAAATTCCCATTATTTTGTTCCTCTGTATGTCAAGAACTACTAAAATTTCGGTTAATTTCAAATTATGAACAGCTTCACTTTTTATTAGAAGAAAAAATTTTTTCTGTTGCTTTTAGCCTGGATATTGAAAATAAGTATGTCGCCAGTTAGGCGGACTGGTTTACTGTCTTGCCTTAAAAAGCAGACAGCGCGGCGACAAAGCCCCCAGTACTTTTGCGATCCCTCGAAAGATTTTGAATTTTTAAATAAGTAACGCAGGTGCAACACTGATAAAGTGCCCTGATCTTCTATATTAATGGTTTTTTATAATAAAAAATGAATAAGTTGCAATTGTCAATTTCATCAAAAATATGAAGAAAAAGGGGAAAATGAAGTTTGAAGCCTAGACTGCAGGTGCAGATTTGTCTCAGCCAAATAGCTGAGAAACAAATCAACCTGAATCTTCGGATTTTTTTTACTTCCCCCACTCGCTCAGTCGAGTGGAATTATTTTACTTTTTTATTTATCACTAATTTTTCATTAAACAAAAAATACTTTTGAAAAAATATATAACCTTCCAGAACTGACAAAGGTAAGATTTCAATGTTTTCCTTTTACTTAAATTAATGTAACTTAAGCTAAATAACCCAAACCTATTTTGGTATTTAAGACAGTTGTTCATCCATTTATAACTCTTTTATACTCAATTAATCAACACTTTTAATTTATCTGTTTATATAACTATCATTTTAATTTTAGGACCAGATCGACTATAATCTATGATATAATTTAACTTAGACTTATAACTTTAGTTACTAAGAAAAACCAAGGAATCTAACAAACGACCCCACGTCTCTCTTAGTAAAAGATTTTTTTTTTTAATAATCCACTCCGATGGAAAAACGTTTTATGTATAATTTTCATAAATAAAAATTGAATGATAAGCTTTTTTTGCTCAATTTTCTTTGCGCAAAAAAAATGTTTTCTAAAACTAAAAAGCACAAACAACGTTATTAAGTTTAAAATAGCCGTAGAACTATTTCAGGAACGTTTTGAAAATTTTAGTTTCCATTGTGATAAAAAAACTTCTTTTAAAAAAACTCAACTATAAGAAAAACGCAGAAAAAATTTCACGTTTAAAATGTCTTAAAAATTATTTCTAAGACTAGTTTGAAAACTTAAGTTCAGTGAAAAAAAAGCTTACTATAGTATTTTCCTTAATGAAATTTGTACAATAACTATTTTTTTCTCGGTTTTTTCAAGTGAAAAAAACTCATTCTTAACAAAAAACGACGTAATTACGCTTAACTACCCTTGAAACTACTTCTAAGTCTTTTTTGAAAAATTTAATTTTGGTTGAAAAAATGCGTTCAATAAATTTTTTTTTGAATGGAAATTGTACGATAAGCATTTTTCCATAGAGTCCGTGAAACGAATATTAATATAAGCGTTTTCTGTCTGTGTTGGTCAACATGGGTAGATAAACACAAACCTGCCACAAAGATATGATACAACAACTGGCTCATAAAACACTGGTCACTCAAATTTGGCAGTCAGGAGCGGAACTAAGAATTTCATGAGATTTTAAAAAGTTTTCAAAAAATTTTGTAAACCTTCGTTTTGAGTTGCCTAAATTAACTTTTTGAGCTCTCACAAAGCACAACGAAGACCGTTCTTTGAAAAAATTACCTGCGCAAACCAAAAAAAAAACAGGCCATAAACTCAGTTTTGGGCATTTTTGCTTTTAGTTTTGCCAAAAAATGCCATTTTTTGCGCGTGCTTCTCCGTCAAATTTTAGTTAAAAATTACTGGATAAGTAGTATTTAAGTTTTTTTACAAGTATTTCTAGGAGAAAAATATGGAGTTGCACTCCAAATTAGCCTCAGCGTGCAGTTACAAGTCTAGGTGGAATCATGTTTCTTACAATAATTCTTAAATAAGTAAAAAATAGCAATATCTTTGTTGTACAATGCAACAACGGAGAGCATTTTACACGTGAATGAGGAAAACTATCGTTTAAACTTGCAAGAAAAAGTTTTCATCTTATAACATTTTTTCGGGAACAATTTTTATAACTATGAAGACTTAGAATTTGTACGATAAGCTAATTTTCTGAAAATAACATAGTCCTGGATTTTTTCCCCATTTTTCAGGATAATTTTTGTTTCAAAAATGCTCAAAATTCCTAAGTCATTTGTATGGCGTGTTTGTTTACGCTTTGATCAATGTCTTAGTAATAAAAAACTCAAACTTTGAAATGATCATCTTCGGAATCTTTTGGCAAAATATAAAAGTTTGATTTTTTCATATATCATTTATGTAAAGCAACTCTTAGACAATTCAGGCCGTTTCCAATGCATTGTGAATGCAGTCAATCAAACTTTTGCTGACCATGGTTTTTTTTGTCGCTTGTGTTCGAATGCGAACATATAGTAAAAAAGATTGAGTTTTATAAAAAAAATTTGGTGTATGAAAAAATGCTAGTCACACAATTACCATACATATATAAAAAACATATACAGCGAATTTGACATTTCATAGAGCTAATTTAAGCAAGCTGCAAACAATTAATTCATGATGCTGAAAATTTAATGCTATTTATTTATTTTTGGTGAATTGTCCGAGTCTCTCAATTAAAATCGTTCAATATTAAAACGAGCAAACTGAAAAAAAAATATTATCAAACAAATTTCATGAATTTTTGCACAAACTGGTGTTGCCAAATTTGAAGAGTAGCTTTGTTGTTTGGGTATTGTTATTGTTTTATAATCCTAAAACTTGCAAAAAATTCTATCTTTTTTGTTTTCGCTAACAGCAAAAAAAATCATTCTAAAAAGATGTTTTGGTTAAAGGCAATCGTTGATCAAACGTGTTTGTCTTTTTAATTTAAACAGCGTATTTCAGTTCTGTACTGCTTCCTAAACTATTAAACCAGTTTCCTATAGCCCGGTGCTTAACAAAATTTTCAGAATTCTAGAAAATTTTACTTTTTACTTTGACTTTTTCTTTGAAACCCTTCATTTCCTGATTCTTAAAAAGTTTCTACTTTTCTCAAAAAAATCTATTAATCAAAAACTCAAACTAACGAAAAATTTTTTAATTTTCCTGCAGCTTGGTTTTTGCAGCTTGTTTTTTTCTAAATTTAGCCGCTGCTAGTTTTTTGAAATAATTCCATTGAATCTAAGACAATCGATGTTGTAGGCTCGCATCGAAAAGAAATTAACATATTATCTTTTGCGGAGTCATGATTTATTTTTCGTTTTTTTTTGGATAAATAAATGTCAAATTGTTTCTGTGTAATACAATTTTGAATTGTAATGTCACCGGGATTAAAATTGTGACTTATGGGTCACTCAAAACCAGCAATTTTGTGTTAGTTTTATTCACATCCTTTGACAGATACAGATATTAGCCAATAAAAATGTACACAAAAAACTGGCCTGAGTAGAAAAAATCAGAAAACAAATAAATTCTTTTTTGAGTTTCAGCGAAAAATTACGCAAAATTTGAAGTGGCTGCACCCCGTACCGAACAATTTCGTTGATTCTGGCGAGAAGTACTTAAAATTTAAACTGAATGTCTTACCAGAAATTCTGTTTGAAATGTTTAAATAAAGCTGGGGTACTTCAATTTACAAAAACTCCCGATAAGTCTCGAACTCGTGGCCTATCTTTGCTTAGACGGCTGTGGTAACATCTAGACCCATAACCTGATATTTTCGATTAGTTTTAGCAACAAAACGCAAAGTAACACTTGTTATAACAAGTGTTAATTTGCATTGTTTTGCTACGGCTATTGTGTATACTCGAAGCATATTTATCTTGTTGCGGTTGAGCAGTGAACTTGTAAATCAAGAAAAAATATTTTTCATTGTTAGATGAGAAATAATTAGTTTCAGTAAAAACAGTAACAAAAATCAAAGTTGTGCAAGAAAACATTTGAAATTGATTAACATGTAACCAACGTTAGTTAAACGTAGAAACCTTTTTTTGTGCGCCGAAGCTCGGATCTCAATTAGATGGAAAACAATTAATATATTAGAGTTTCATTGTTTTTATCTATAAAAGTGAAAAACAATCAATTTTAATTGATTTGCAAAAGATTTTAATGCTTCAGTGAATAGTAGCAATTTAATCCATTATTAATTCGTCATAATCGATGTTTTTGCCTTTTTATAAACACTGAGTAAAAAAAGTATTTGATTTTTATATCTGGAACTCCAGTGCGGGTAGATTATCTATATAAACTTCCAATCCAGATTAGAAGTTCTTGTAGCTCAAGCTAAAGCGTTCCAAAAAAACTTGATCCCATATAAAATCTTCTAAAAAGACGATGAGTCACCTGGACAAGGTTACTAAAAATGCACCAAATGAATTGCTTTGGCAACAGTTTTGCTGATGCTTGATAGTCACCTATAGGTTGCCAGGAAAAATATAAACTGTTGAAAAAAATTTTTCTAAAAAATTCCCATTATTTTGTTCCTCTGTATGTCAAGAACTACTAAAATTTCGGTTAATTTCAAATTATGAACAGCTTCACTTTTTATTAGAAGAAAAAATTTTTTCTGTTGCTTTTAGCCTGGATATTGAAAATAAGTATGTCGCCAGTTAGGCGGACTGGTTTACTGTCTTGCCTTAAAAAGCAGACAGCGCGGCGACAAAGCCCCCAGTACTTTTGCGATCCCTCGAAAGATTTTGAATTTTTAAATAAGTAACGCAGGTGCAACACTGATAAAGTGCCCTGATCTTCTATATTAATGGTTTTTTATAATAAAAAATGAATAAGTTGCAAATGTCAATTTCATCAAAAATATGAAGAAAAAGGGGAAATGAAGTTTGAAGCCTAGACTGCAGGTGCAGATTTGTCTCAGCCAAATAGCTGAGAAACAAATCAACCTGAATCTTCGGATTTTTTTTACTTCCCCCACTCGCTCAGTCGAGTGGAATTATTTTACTTTTTTATTTATCACTAATTTTTCATTAAACAAAAAATACTTTTGAAAAAATATATAACCTTCCAGAACTGACAAAGGTAAGATTTCAATGTTTTCCTTTTACTTAAATTAATGATATTAAGCTAAATAACCCAAACCTATTTTGGTATTTAAGACAGTTGTTCATCCATTTATAACTCTTTTATACTCAATTAATCAACACTTTTAATTTATCTGTTTATATAACTATCATTTTAATTTTAGGACCAGATCGACTATAATCTATGATATAATTTAACTTAGACTTATAACTTTAGTTACTAAGAAAAACCAAGGAATCTAACAAACGACCCCACGTCTCTCTTAGTAAAAGATTTTTTTTTTTAATAATCCACTCCGATGGAAAAACCTTTTATGTATAATTTTCATAAATAAAAATTGAATGATAAGCTTTTTTTGCTCAATTTTCTTTGCGCAAAAAAAATGTTTTCTAAAACTAAAAAGCACAAACAACGTTATTAAGTTTAAAATAGCCGTAGAACTATTTCAGGAACGTTTTGAAAATTTTAGTTTCCATTGTGATAAAAAAACTTCTTTTAAAAAAACTCAACTATAAGAAAAACGCAGAAAAAATTTCACGTTTAAAATGTCTTAAAAATTATTTCTAAGACTAGTTTGAAAACTTAAGTTCAGTGAAAAAAAAGCTTACTATAGTATTTTCCTTAATGAAATTTGTACAATAACTATTTTTTTCTCGGTTTTTCCAAGTGAAAAAAACTCATTCTTAACAAAAAACGACGTAATTACGCTTAACTACCCTTGAAACTACTTCTAAGTCTTTTTTGAAAAATTTAATTTTGGTTGAAAAAATGCGTTCAATAAATTTTTTTTTGAATGGAAACTGTACGATAAGCATTTTTCCATAGAGTCCGTGAAACGAATATTAATATAAGCGTTTTCTGTCTGTGTTGGTCAACATGGGTAGATAAACACAAACCTGCCACAAAGATATGATACAACAACTGGCTCATAAAACACTGGTCACTCAAATTTGGCAGTCAGGAGCGGAACTAAGAATTTCATGAGATTTTAAAAAGTTTTCAAAAAATTTTGTAAACCTTCGTTTTGAGTTGCCTAAATTAACTTTTTGAGCTCTCACAAAGCACAACGAAGACCGTTCTTTGAAAAAATTACCTGCGCAAACCAAAAAAAAAACAGGCCATAAACTCAGTTTTGGGCATTTTTGCTTTTAGTTTTGCCAAAAAATGCCATTTTTTGCGCGTGCTTCTCCGTCAAATTTTAGTTAAAAATTACTGGATAAGTAGTATTTAAGTTTTTTTACAAGTATTTCTAGGAGAAAAATATGGAGTTGCACTCCAAATTAGCCTCAGCGTGCAGTTACAAGTCTAGGTGGAATCATGTTTCTTACAATAATTCTTAAATAAGTAAAAAATAGCAATATCTTTGTTGTACAATGCAACAACGGAGAGCATTTTACACGTGAATGAGGAAAACTATCGTTTAAACTTGCAAGAAAAAGTTTTCATCTTATAACATTTTTTCGGGAACAATTTTTATAACTATGAAGACTTAGAATTTGTACGATAAGCTAATTTTCTGAAAATAACATAGTCCTGGATTTTTTCCCCATTTTTCAGGATAATTTTTGTTTCAAAAATGCTCAAAATTCCTAAGTCATTTGTATGGCGTGTTTGTTTACGCTTTGATCAATGTCTTAGTAATAAAAAACTCAAACTTTGAAATGATCATCTTCGGAATCTTTTGGCAAAATATAAAAGTTTGATTTTTTCATATATCATTTATGTAAAGCAACTCTTAGACAATTCAGGCCGTTTCCAATGCATTGTGAATGCAGTCAATCAAACTTTTGCTGACCATGGTTTTTTTTGTCGCTTGTGTTCGAATGCGAACATATAGTAAAAAAGATTGAGTTTTATAAAAAAAATTTGGTGTATGAAAAAATGCTAGTCACACAATTACCATACATATATAAAAAACATATACAGCGAATTTGACATTTCATAGAGCTAATTTAAGCAAGCTGCAAACAATTAATTCATGATGCTGAAAATTTAATGCTATTTATTTATTTTTGGTGAATTGTCCGAGTCTCTCAATTAAAATCGTTCATTATTAAAACGAGCAAACTGAAAAAAAAATATTATCAAACAAATTTCATGAATTTTTGCACAAACTGGTGTTGCCAAATTTGAAGAGTAGCTTTGTTGTTTGGGTATTGTTATTGTTTTATAATCCTAAAACTTGCAAAAAATTCTATCTTTTTTGTTTTCGCTAACAGCAAAAAAAATCATTCTAAAAAGATGTTTTGGTTAAAGGCAATCGTTGATCAAACGTGTTTGTCTTTTTAATTTAAACAGCGTATTTCAGTTCTGTACTGCTTCCTAAACTATTAAACCAGTTTCCTATAGCCCGGTGCTTAACAAAATATTCAGAATTCTAGAAAATTTTACTTTTTACTTTGACTTTTTCTTTGAAACCCTTCATTTCCTGATTCTTAAAAAGTTTCTACTTTTCTCAAAAAAATCTATTAATCAAAAACTCAAACTAACGAAAAATTTTTTAATTTTCCTGCAGCTTGGTTTTTGCAGCTTGTTTTTTTCTAAATTTAGCCGCTGCTAGTTTTTTGAAATAATTCCATCGAATCTAAGACAATCGATGTTGTAGGCTCGCATCGAAAATAAATTAACATATTATCTTTTGCGGAGTCATGATTTATTTTTCGTTTTTTTTTGGATAAATAAATGTCAAATTGTTTCTGTGTAATACAATTTTGAATTGTAATGTCACCGGGATTAAAATTGTGACTTATGGGTCACTCAAAACCAGCAATTTTGTGTTAGTTTTATTCACATCCTTTGACAGATACAGATATTAGCCAATAAAAATGTACACAAAAAACTGGCCTGAGTAGAAAAAATCAGAAAACAAATAAATTCTTTTTTGAGTTTCAGCGAAAAATTACGCAAAATTTGAAGTGGCTGCACCCCGTACCGAACAATTTCGTTGATTCTGGCGAGAAGTACTTAAAATTTAAACTGAATGTCTTACCAGAAATTCTGTTTGAAATGTTTAAATAAAGCTGGGGTACTTCAATTTACAAAAACTCCCGATAAGTCTCGAACTCGTGGCCTATCTTTGCTTAGACGGCTGTGGTAACATCTAGACCCATAACCTGATATTTTCGATTAGTTTTAGCAACAAAACGCAAAGTAACACTTGTTATAACAAGTGTTAATTTGCATTGTTTTGCTACGGCTATTGTGTATACTCGAAGCATATTTATCTTGTTGCGGTTGAGCAGTGAACTTGTAAATCAAGAAAAAATATTTTTCATTGTTAGATGAGAAATAATTAGTTTCAGTAAAAACAGTAACAAAAATCAAAGTTGTGCAAGAAAAAACATTTGAATTTGATTAACATGTTACCAACGTTAGTTAAACGTAGAAACATTTGAAGCGTTCCAAAAAAAATTGATCCCATATAAAATCTTCTAAAAAGATGATGAGTCACCTGGACAAGGTTACTAAAAAATGCACCAAATGAATTGCTCTGGCAACAGTTTTACTGATGCTTGATAGTCACCTATAGGTTGCCAGGAAAAATATAAACTGTTGAAAAAAGGTTTTCTAAAAAAGTCCGATTATTTTGTTCCTCTGTATGTCAAAAACTACTAAAATTTTGGTTAATTTCAAATTATGAAAAGCTTCACTTTTTATTAGAAGAAAAATCATTAAGCAGATGAAAGAAAAGTTGTTGTGATCTTTTTTTTTTTTCAATCGAAAAAAAAAACAGCCCTAAACAATACAATATAGAGTATCAGATGACATTTTGATCTAAGATTATCATGCAAGTTCAATTTGTTCTCATTTCTCAGTTTTTTGTTTGGTTGAAGACTTATTTATTTTCCCTCTTTACTCTTTTTATGAACTAATCAGGTAATTTTTATGATTTATTTTATTGTTATTTGAAATCTTGTTTTGAATTGACTTGTTTTATATCAATAATAATCCAAAAACTTGTCATTATCATTTCAAAGAACAATCTGGAGTTTTGCAATGGTCGTTTCAATCATTTCAATAATTGATACTTCCGGAAAAACAGTCAACATACAAAAGCAGTGAATCATATTTACGGAAAAACAGGAAAACAGACACTTTAGAGGAAAAAAATGACTAATCCATTCCAAAAATTTGAAAAATTGATCTGTTCCAAGACTAAACCATTTGAAAAACTAAACCATTTTAAACCATTTAATCAATTTTTGTTTTGGTTCAAAATTATTGATCATTTCAGATTTTAACTATTCTATTGCAGTTGTTAGAGCAAATTTTGATAACGAAATCATGCAGATTTTCTTTTTGAAAAATTGAAGCAGAAAATTCGAGGTACAAGAGTTGCAATAATTTTGGTTAACAATTGACATTTTGAAAGACTGTTGAAAGCAGGGTGCAGCTTACAAAAATTAATAATTTGGAATGCAGAAATTTTATGTAGAGATTTGAAGAAAAAAAATGCAAAAATATCAAATTGGTAAAAAGAGCTGACGCTTTTTAAAAATTAAAAAGAATCTGCAACAAGAGCATGAATTTATTAAAACTTTTTCAAATCATTTCAAAAAAGAGAAGCGATTGTGAAAAGTAAGGAAATGTTCCTGTAACTGGCAAAAAGTTAGCCAAGAAACGTTTGCAACAAGTTCAGAGAAAATTATTGATCTTTTATCACATGAACGAAAAATTTTGTGAGAAAATGAGAACATCCTAGATCCGGCCCTGCGCATGTTGATTAATTCTACTCACTTATATTGCTGTCCAAAATCTAAGATTCCTAGCTATGCTACTTGCCGAGCTGCATAATTTGTATATACGCTACTAATAGATGGTAATTAATAATTTTAAAAACTTTGTTTCGAAATTTACGTTCAAAAGAACCTTGCAGTTACAATTGATACAAAATCTTCAGATGTTTTCATCGGGCAGCAACGAAGCCGATACAAATTTATTTTATTCTTGTGGAGCCGAAATAAAATTTTTACCCTATAAAACTTTGAAACTTCTTAAGTTCTGGTGTTTTAAGCCAGCCCTTCTGAAAACAAAAAGTTAGTTCTCTTATACGATACAAAACAAAAACATAGCCGCTGGGCCAGAAACCAAATCAAGATGAAACATTCGAGGCCATATGAGACTTCTAGACAAAAACCATTTTAAATCATAAATATTAAATTTTCATTACAGAAAAAAATGAACATTTTCAATTACAAAAAAATTGGTCGCAGCCCTACATAACGTGATGTGGGAAGAAATTGACAGAACAGCACACTTACATTAGGCCGTTAACTTTTTTGAAACCGAGTAGTTTTCGTTTGAACGAAAAACCAGTAGTTTTCAGACTCAATCACACTATTGGTGTCTCAGGTGTTAGCGTGCTAAAAGCAAGGGAACAGATATATATTATTAAACAAGCTTTTAAAACTACGATTCAACCAATTCTGATAAACATGTTGTTAATCTGAAAAAAATCTCTGTTTAACAGAATTAAAGTTTTTGTTAATCACAACTTTGATTATTTTGATGGAGCAAATTTTCAGATGAAACTTGTCAAAAAGGTAGATTAAATGGCTTTTTCATCTCTCTCTCTCTCTCTCTCTCTCTCTCTCTCTCTCTTGTTTATCATCATGAAAAACCTACTTTGACCAATTGTTTTGGCTACTTTGTGCACTAAAACAAAATAAAAAAGATGTGTTTTTTGGCGTTTCCCTATTCCAGGCTGTGTTATTTTGTTGAGCGAAGCCCTTTTTTGCGGCTCAAGGCCGGTTTATGCGTCTAGAAGTTTCACGTGGTACCACTATTGCAGCCGAAATTGGTCAGGCTGTGGTAGACCTGAAGCTAAAGGTCAAGTGAGAGCTCGTCCTCGCACACTATCATTGCCATGGCATGGGATCGATGACACGATCTGACGATTTCAGTGTAAGCGCCTTACCGCTATGCTAAGTGCCTCATCTTAAAATATATTATAGTAGTATACCAAATGGCTATCTTTTGGGTGGTCAAGCGGTCGAGTTTCTGAGATGATTGTCTGCCTATGATCCCTTATTGCTATGGCTGTTTCGGAAGTCCATTTTTTATGGCAAAATTGAGACAAACGCTGAACAGTTAGTTGAAGTAAAATTTTGGACATCATTTATTCGAAAAGATTATGATTGGGGTGTGTTTAAGTGTTACAGAAAAAAGCTCTGCGTATAAACTTATGCAAGCTCAAAAATAACCAGTAAGTCAAATTTTGAACATAAATATTGAGTCATTAAATTTGTTTCATCGTCAGTTCATATAAGCAGATAAAAGCACTCAGAAAAAAACTATTACTTTTTGTTTTCATATGAAACTGCAAGCAAGTCTTCTTTTCACAAATCTTCATATTTTAACGGCTATAACTTTTGCTTTTAAGATCAATTTAGAAGTAATATTGGATGAAAAGTGCGGCTCCTTACTTCGACAACAATGAACTTCTCTTCAGTGTTCTTGACAACAATTGGCTACTTCTCGATGTTGTACTTAAACGCCAATCAAGGTACGCCCTGAATCATTCATAATTAGATTATTACTTTTAGTCGATGAACCCAAACAAACGCCTACCTTTTCCCTGATCACGAAAAATTGAAAAACTGCGAAATAAACTAATACACAATTTATATTTTAAGATTATTTGTGAGGATCGGAATAATTTGCGATGCTTGCACAAAACACAGCAACATGCCATTCGCGTATTTTTTTTTTCAGAATAGGTTTGAAAATTAATCGTTTTGAATTTGGTTCTATGAGATTGCGTTTCAAATTGCGTTACTTTGTCCGCTCCACCATTTTCGACAAAATTAGTCGTAGTTTTAACCATGAGTCTTCAAATTAAATTTCAATCATTTAACGTGTAATTTATCATAAATGTTCTTGAAAAATCAAAAAGTAATTTAAAAAGTAAGCAAATTGTTGAGGGAAATAAAAAATCACACATGCCTACTTTTCAGTTTCCTTCTCAGATAGGTTCAATTCCGGGCAAGTTTTCGGTCAAATCTAACTCTGAACAAGTCATCGACAGTCTTTCAAATGTAAATTATAATCTATGCGTTTGCTTAGAAAAAAAAGACCATCAGTGAAAATTTGCTCTCAACTTCTAGTTTCATAGATTAATATATTTCTAAGTAGGCTCAAAAACAGTCCCTTTCTATTATAAAAACTGGAAGAATTTAAAAAAAAAACAATGTGTCTTTTTCAAACTGTGTCTTTTTCATTGCTTTAGAGGTCACGCCTGATGAAGATTCAAACAAACTGGATGGTGATTTGCTTCTCAAAGTCATAATCATAATCGTAGCTGTATCTGCAGCATTTCTCGCCCTTCTCATTATCGCAGGAGTGGCCTTGTCCGCAGTGCACTTCTTCAAAAAGTACGTGCTCCTACACTTTCTTGGTTTGTATTTGGTTTATGCTCCGAGTTTTGGAGAAACTCAAGAACATTTATACTAAAGAAAACAGTAAAAACAGTGCTTGGATCAACCCTATAATTAACCCCCCTTCCCCCCCCCCCCCCCCCCCCTAGAATGCCCTCCCGAAGCATGTATTAAGACTGAAAATTGATTCTGCATAAAATATACATTTTATAAAATCACGCATATAAAATTAGTTTCTATATTTTTGTATGCGGAATTGAATTTGCATTGCTGAAAATTGCTTAGATTAATGTTTCAATTCAGCTTTTTTTTAAGTAAAACGCGTAATTTTGGATGAATATAAGCTGTTAGTTGTCAAAAGTTAGTTCATGAAAAATCCGTATTTTTCCCCCTAATTTGATTTGGGAGAAATTGTACTGTTGATCGCAGTACTTTAATGGAATATTTTCAGCGGCATGCACCTGGCGGCCAAGACAAATAAGAATGAATTCTTTGTCTGCTTCTAAAACTAATTGATTCGTAGTGAATTTACCCTGTGTAGTCGATATTATAAAAAAAAAGGAAAATAAAAAAAAACAGCAAGACTGCTCGTATATCAGGGCAAAGCCCTGAATGTTCCGACTGTCCCTTATTTATATCGAAAAGTTTTTGGGAAAAGAAAATATTGAAAACCTATACGTTTTGGACACTATCAACGTGTAAAAATTTGAGTCGTACGAAATTAGTACGACCACAAATTGGCTAGCTTCAATTCAATTTGGAACGATTTTGTTGTGCGGGATAATTCGCCCGCATCAAAAATTCGCGTTACGCTCTCAGCAATATGAATAAATTCTTCAAAGCGCGCATAAAGTAGTCCAAAACACGGCCAATTTGGCAATTTTTAAACAGCCAGATTTTTACAAAAATAATCGGAGGTGAATTATCTTTTTACATTTGAACTCAGGAAGTCGATATCTTCAATGGGGTATAAAAAGTTTTTGTTTAAAATTTTTATTTCGATCAGCGAAAATTGACTGAATAAAAAAACCACACCGAGCATAAATATTCCGTTTTCTTCGAATGTCGGAACAAAAACAGAGAAAAGTTGGAGAAAACAAACAGATTGATCTCGGCAAAAATATGACCATTTATTTATTTTTATAATACATATTATTTCATGTGATGACGAAGAGTCAAATTGAAACAAATGCAAGCAAATGTCCAAAACCAAGCACTATATTTGACCTGAAATTTCAAAAGGTTCTGAAAAAATCAAATACTGTTAGCAATGGCCTCATAGCCATCTGCTTCACCAGTTGCTATCTTTATCTTTTCAAAAAACATCCACATTTTGACAAAATTATTGTTGAACAGGAAAAAATTAAAAGAAACCGTCCTATCAATAAGAATGGCCGCTTTTTAGGATCATCTTCATTTCATTTAAACAAATGAGGATTTAAAAGTTGAAACATACTTTCAGCAAAGAAAATTATAATTGAAAAGCTGCAAAAACAATTGCATTTGTACATGATTCGAAAGTGAGAACAGAATACAAAATCCTACGACAAAGTTTTTTGATTCTAATATTTTGTGAATTTATCGTTTTTTAAATCTTCAGAACTTTTTGCCCTTTTGTTTCACAATGCGTGAGCTAAAATATAATGTACAAAAATATAGATTCCCCTCCTTGTAACAAATCAATTATGGCAAATAAGCTTCTTCCAAACAATTTGGAACGATTTCTAAGACGGATTAAATCTCCGGTTACGCGTTAATAGCGCGAAATACATCGCGCGTTAACTGTCCTAAATTGGCCAAAATGGCATTCTTTAATATTTTTTCAAATTTAAGCTCAGAACAACAATACCTTTCGAATGATATTTAAAAAATTGGTCAAAAATGGCTAGTTAAAAAGTCGAAATTTGTCTGAAGAAAATAAACCCACCCAAGCACAAATATTCCGTTACTTTCGTATCGAAAGTCGGAACAAAAATCTTTAAATATTCTATGGTTGCATATTTTCAAAGAGAAACGAAAATCTTTTTTAAAGAAATTTGCAAGATAGTATAAACTCACGGAATACATAAATTTCTATCGTAACGCAATCGACAAAACCCTGGCTCCAAATTACTCAACAACATCATTTTCGACAAGTGAAGTGATTATTAAGCCTTATATCGTTGATCAATTGAAAGAGCTTGGAAAACATTTACTTTCACAACTCAGTTCTATAACGATTGAAAAGGAGGGGTATACAGACAAATTTTCTAAAGATAACGTCAGCCAGTGTTTTTGTCAGCACTATTTTAAAAATGTCGAAGAATTATTACAAGCATGAACATTCAGGATCATCATAACAAGACTGACTTTTGAGGTCTGTGGAGCAGTAATAACATGAAAAAATTAATTGTAATAGAAAAATGAACTTTTTTAGTTTGAGATTTTTTTATGAAACACTCCCCCACACGCCATATAATATACAAAATGTGATAGATTTCGCTCCTATTAGAAAAATCAATTACGGCGAACAGCCTGCTTCAACCAATTTGGAACGACTTCTACGACGGATTAAATCTCTGCTTACGCGTTAACAGCGCAAAATGTATTGCGCGTCAATTGTCCTGAATTGGCCAAAACGGCGATCTTTAAACCCCCTTAACTTTACAAAGAATGATCCCAGATAAAATATTTTTTCAAATGTAACCTCAGCACAACAAAAACTTTTGAATGATATAAAAAAAATTCCGTCAAAAATGGCTAGTTAAAAAATCGAAATTTGTTTAAAGAAAGAAACCCACCCGAGCACAAATATTACTTTATTTTCATTACAAAAGTTGGAACAATAACTTCGCAAAAATTGGTTCAAATAATATATTACAAACTGCCTTTTAACCACGATTGTGGATAATATATCGATGTTTAATAAGTATGAGAAATTGATAACATATCGATGATTTGGGATGATCAACACAATTTCA